>NC_045154.1:19742117-19752117 GCF_900700415.2 Clupea harengus
CTCTGGGGTGCTGAGACAGGGCCTGGGGTTTGATGGGGTGGGTGGGGGAGGTGGGGGAGGTGGCATCAGTAGCAGATGTAGTTGCCTGCAGCCATGTGGAAATAATCAATGCAACCAATTAGTGACACTCGCTCGAGTCAAGAGACGACACTGAACACGCCTCCTCAGTCTGAGAAAAGAGTATGTGTGTGTGTGTTCCTCTTTAATTGAGTGTGTACATAAGTGTGTGTGTGTGTGTTCCTCTTTAATTGAGTGGGTACATATCAGTGTGTGTGTGTGTGTTCCTCTTTAATTGAGTATGTACAGAAGTATGTGTGTGTGTGTGTGTATGCATGTGTTCCTCTTTAACTGAGTGTGTACATATCAGTGTGTGTGTTCCTCTTTAATTGAGTGTGTGTGTGTGTGTGTGTGTGTGTGTGTATGTTTGTGTTCTTCTTTAACTCAGTGTGTACATAACAGTGTGTGTGTGTGTGTTGGTGGATAAATCAGTGTGTTAGTAAATGTGGTTGAGGCATGTGTGTGTGTGTGTGTGTGTGTGTGTGTGTGTGTGTGTGTATGTATGTGCCAGGTCACACATGTTCATTAGCTAACACAGCGAGTGGGCTTTATAGCTAAATTTGGATTTAGGCAAACAAATCATTTAGGAAAAAAAATGAGCATTTAATAAAAACACCAACCCACAGCAGAGTCATGAGATGTGGAACCTGGCGAGTTTGTTTTTCTGTCAGATACATGGGCAGTCCCACGTTCTGGCAATTTGTTTTTTTTCAGGGGCTATTTCTAGCCCGCCTTACACAGGGGCTTCTTTTACCAGATGGCGGAGACCTTCCCATGGTGCACTGGGCCTGGGGAGAACTCAAACTGTGCTCTCTCCCCGCGCAGTCCACCCAGAACTACAATCCCACGC
The DNA here is from genome assembly GCF_900700415.2 of Clupea harengus. NCBI lineage: Eukaryota > Metazoa > Chordata > Actinopteri > Clupeiformes > Clupeidae > Clupea > Clupea harengus. The sequence continues at coordinate 19,743,025 of NC_045154.1, forward strand.
TTTCGAGACGTCCACCCAAAACTACAACCCCACTCATTCAACCCGATGACCCCAAAACTACAATCCCACTCATTCAATAAGATGATCCTAAACTGCAATCCCACACTACTAACTAACGAAAAAACGAAACCACAATCCTACGCTTCAGACCTCCACCCTAAAGTACAAATCCCACGCTTTTTTTGAAGACATCCACCCAAAACTACAGTTCCACAGCAAACCAGACATTCTCAATAAAAACTAAGAATCCCACGCTACAGAGCTGTCCTCCCTCGGAGAGAGAGAGGTCCCACAGTGGGGGCCGCTGAGGGAGCGCTGCTCTCCCGCTCCGCCTCTGCGCTCTTCTGTGAAATGACTTCCACATCTGTGAGCACAGCAGAGGCTTTTTTGAAACACTGCTGCTGCTCTGCTACGGGGAGAGAGGGAAAAATGTGGACGGGAGGGCAGAAACTGTCTAACCACAAACTTCCTCTTCAGAAAGAAACGTCAGCCCCCACATCCCCCACACCACTGTGGCTCACACACTATAGAATGCCAGCACAGAAGCACACAGACACACACAGACACACACACACACACACACACAGACACACACACACACACACACACACACACACACACACACACACACACATACACACACACACACACTCTCTCTCTTACACACACATACACACACACTGCTTCTCTCTATCTCTCTCACACACACAGACACACACATGGACACACTCTCTCTCTCTTAGACACACATACACACACACACTGCCTCTCTCACACACACAAACACACAAGGACACACTGTCTGTCTCTTACACACACATACACACACACTGCCTCTCTCTCACACACACACACTTACATGCACACACATAGACAAACATACATGTGTGGCAATCACACACACACACACACACACACACACACACACACACACACATAGATACACATAAACATTCATAAATGAAAACACACACTCCCTCTCAGTATATACATGTGTGCAGACATAGGCCATTGTGTGTCACAATGACACACAAAACACAGTTTGAGGACACTGCCACTGGAGAGTACAGTGCTATTGTATACACACCCATACACACACACACACACACACATACACACCCACACACACCCATTCACACATACACACCCACACACACATACACCCACACACACACGCACACATACACACCCACACACACATACACCCACACACACACACACAGAGGAAGTGAGAAGCAGTACAACAGGTATGCAAACAAATAGAAAGAGAAAGAGGGAGAAAGAGAGAGAGAGAGAAAGAGAGGGAGAGAGAGAAAAAAAGAATAAGTGTCATGGTTGACGACGATCTGTTGAGAACTCAGAACATGCATCCAGAGCCTTCCACCATGGAAGAGAGCCTCCATGTAGCACACATAATTACAGGTAAAACTACACTATAACCACACTGAGGTGAACACAAGGGTGGTCTGAGTGAAACTCTATTCCAGAGAAGGCCCTCAGATGTAGAAACCCCTTGCTTTGAATTTTTTCGCCCCCACCAATAGGCTGCGCTGAAGAAGGCAAATAGCCGAAAGCGAGAACGTGCGGCTAGTCACTTTTTCTACAGTCCCTCCAAAGGCTAACCAAACATTCCACCAACTCTACAGTACTACAGTATCAGATCCAAGGAGGTCTATGGGGTTTATTTTACCCTGATCTGACAATCAAAAGTGGGAGAGCCAATCAGCATGCGCGTCTCTGGCCTCTTTGTTTCCTGGTCCCTCCCAGCGGTTGCACAATGCGCTGCACTGATGCGAAAAGCAGCAGATGCCGGAATTCAGAGACTGCCGATAAATCACTCATCACAGAAAAAGAAAGAGGGAGAAGAGAGAGCGGGAGAGAGAGATGGAGAAGAGAGAGGAGGAGGAGAGAGAGGGAGGGACAGAGAGACAGAGAGAGACTGAGAGTAGAAAGAGAGAAGAACAGGAGGAGGAGGGATGTTGTTTTTTAAAAATGGAGGGAAACCAAGCATCCCGGAAGATGACAGAGGCACTCCAGCACGGAGCGCCAAGACTCTCCCTCCTCTCTTTCTCTCTCTCTCCCTCCTCTCTTTCCCTCTGTCACTTTCTGCCTCTCTCTCTCTCTCCCTCTCCATCTCTTTCCATTTCTCGCTCTGGTCTATTTCTCCCTACTCCTTTTGATACCTATTTTTCTTATTTTTCAAGCCTTGTTTTTTTCTCTTCTTCTCTGTGTCTATTTCTCTTTCCACCCTCCTCCATCCCTCCCTCTTTCCCTTTCCCTCTCTTCCTCTCTATTGCCCTCTCTCTCTCTCTCTCTCTCTCTCTCTCTCTCTCTCTCTGTCTCGCTCCCTCTCTCTCTCCAGCACCCTCAAACGGGTGTGCTGCTGGCACCCAGCACCTTGTTTAAACGGGTGCCAACATCTCGTCAGCAAATCTGGCGCTTCACAGAGAAAAGAAAAACACTTGAAGAGTGGAGGAGAGGAACAAGAGGCCGTGTGGGGAGTGCTCACACACACACACACACACACACACACACACACACGCACACACATGCACACGCAAATGCACTCGCACACGCACACATAAACACACACTCATACATATTCACCAGCATGCAGACATGTAACACACACAAGTGCGTGTGCACATACACACACACACACACACACACACACATCAAAATACAATCTCACACAGAGGACCATTGTCTCCAAACAGACACCTCGTGAGGAGAACACTCTCTCCCTCTTGGCCAGGATGTGTGTGTGTGTGTGTGTGTGTGTGTGTGTGTGTGTGTGTGTGTGTGTGAAAGCCCAATAATCTGACACAAGTACTAATTATGTCACAGTCGGGTGGTTGCTAACTTACTCACACAGGGCCATGAAGTGTGTAGTGTGTGAGTGTGTCTAGTTTAGACTCCTTTGAGTTAGTGTTCATGTGTATGTTCTTTGTGAATGTATATGTGTACGTGCACATGTTTTTTTGTTTGTGCTATGAATACATGTGTTTATGCTTTTTGTTTGTATATGGCTGTGTGAAAATGTGTGCATGTTATAGTTTGTGTGTGTGGTGTGTGTGTGTGTGTGTGCGTGTGTGTGTGTGTGTGATGTGCTTTGTGTGATATGTTTTGTTCGCATGTCCCCTGTGTGTGTGTGTGTGTGTGTGCGTGTGTGTGTGTGTGTGATGTGCTTTGTGTGATATGTTTTGTTCGCAGGTCCCCTGTGTGTGTGGGTCTGTGTGTGTGTGTGTCTGTGTGTGTGCGTTTGTGAAATATTTTGTGGACGTATTTCAGTATTTATAATTGTGAGTGTGTGTGTGTGTGTGTGTGTGTGTGTGTGTGTGTGTGTATGAGTCAGCTTGCAGCGGGAACACTGCGGAGCCCCTTCAGTGCTGCATCATAGTGGTAATGACCCCCATCTACCGCATCAGCCCTCTGACTCAACTCACCCCCTTTCTCTCACCAGACCCCTTTCACACACACACACACACACACACACACACACACACACACACACACACACACACGCACACACTTTTCTTACAGGCTGCCACACTCCCACACTCCTTACAATCCTCTGCCCATTGCGGGAGCGACCACATCAGGCCATGACCCACTCCGCTCAGGGAAAGAACCTCAAACAGACCCCAGACTCTGGTAAGTGTGTGTGTGTGTGTGTGTGTGTGTGTGTGTGTGTGTGTGTGCCTTGCCCGCACTATGGCCCCACAACAGCTGCCAGCAGCACCCTCACCCCCCCCCCCCCCAGTAGTGACTCAGCCAGGAAGTGACAAAGCCTTGCACTGGTGACCCTGCACCCCCCCCCCCCCCCCCCCCCCCCAACCAAACCTCTAACTCCAAACCAGTAAATGAGGAGGAGGGTCCGAACCCTTACCCAGTTACAGTGTGCTTTCGGACGTCAACTACGACGCACAACCTCTCACACTCAAACTGGGCACCTGCCAAACCATCCCTGCCAGGTACAGTCTGCCTGTCCCCACCAAACCCACACCTCATACTCTGCACTGTCCCACCAACGCCTCCTTCGCCCTCTGCAACCTCCTCTACCTCATCCCCCCCCCCGCCCCCCCAACAAACACACAGTCACACACACAGTCACACACTCCTAACCTTTCACCCAGCTACAGTCAGCCTGTTTACCCCAGTCACTCTGCTTACTCACTCCCAATCAGACGACTCTCCCACCACCCCCCTCCCACCCCCCAATGAAACAGCCGCCCATCCAGGCAGAAAACTCTACTGAGCGCCACCCTGCCCCTGCCTCAGTGGGCCAGATGGACCACAATGCCCAGCAGAGGGTAACAAGCTCTAGCCCCTATGACTCAGGAGGTGTGTGTGTGTGTGTGTGTGTGTGTGAGGGGGGGGGGGGTAGGGCAGGTGGGAGGGACAGTGAAGGGATACGATTACCAGTGAAAATTTTGAACTGAAAGTTATGCCCACGGATGACACCCAAAAACCAATGCGGTTGGTTAATATAATGTATTTCTACAATTTGTTTGTTTAAAATGAAATCTGCTTCGTGTCTTTAACTCTATCCTATGCCCACAGTTCAGTTGCTATTTGCGTTTAGCATGATGATTATGGCCACAGCCTGTGTGTGCGGTAGCATGTTTATGTTTGCAGAAAATAAAATAAAACACACAAACAGATGGACATAATAAGCAAAAATGTTGATTTCATTGAATTCACTAACATTTAATTAGTGAATCATTGATTTCAGTTCCCATCAAACAAGCTAAACCAAACATGACCTAATTAGGACAACATCAGTGTAGAAGCAAGTGTAGAAGCAAGTTTTTCTTAGTAGCCTAGACTATCAGGAACAGGAAGGTTCCGTGCGTAAACAGAACCCCCACTGTTCCACTGACTCTGTTCATTCGCACCCACCATCAGGAAAGGTAGGCTCAGCCCCTGACTGTAACTCTTGGACTAACGTTACACAAAACTTTCATTTTTGGGTATCAGTTTCGATTATCATCTATCCACGGTGATTAAGCACGTAGTTTGAAAAGCTTTCTATGCATTGTATAGAGATTTTATTTTCAGTTGTCAAAAGGGGTGGGGACGAAACTGGTGATTGCAAAAAGTCCCCAGCGTGCCCAGCGAAATGACGCCTATGTGTGCGTGTGTGTGTGTGTGTTTGAGTTTGATGATAATATTTTGAAGTGTGTATGTATGTACTGTATATCGGACTGCACATACTGCATTTGAGTTCTTTGTTGTCTTGTGTCTGTTGTGTGTGTGCATGTTCATGTGACAAAGTGAAAGTGTTTGGGGGTGAGTAAACAGCTGAATGAGAGTTTCAGACAGCTGATCTCTCATAAGCTATAAGAAGAGGGTACACACACACACACACGCACACACACACACACACACACACACACACACACACACACACACACACACACACACTCACCAGTCAGGGAAGGTGGCGTTCCACTCTGTCACCACTGACAGACACTCATTGTCTGAGAAAAGACACCACATCTGCCTGGTAACGTCTTTTTAACCAACTCTGTCCCTCCCTCCCTTTCTATCTCGCTCACTCTATCTCTGCCTCTCCCTCTCTTTCTTTCTCGCTCACTCTATCTCTGCCTCTCCCTCATTCAGTCTCTCCCTGAGTTGTTGATCACACTTTGGGTGTGTGTGTGTTGTGGAGTGTGTTGTTGATCTCTTTTTGTGTGTGTTTGCTGTAGTGTTGGTTTGATCTCTCTTTGTGTGTTGTGAGGTGTCGTTGACCTGTTTGTCGTTGAACTGTGTGTTGTGTTGTTGATCTGTCTTCATATGTGTGTGTGTGTGTTTTTCTGTGCTTTGCTGTGCTGTGTGTTGTTGATCTCTCTTCTTGTGTGTGTGTGTGAGTGTGTGTGCGTGTGTGTGCGTGTGTGTGTGTGTGTGTGTGTGTGTTGGTGCATTGTGGTGTGTGCTGTTGATCTGTTTTGATGTTGTATGTGTTTGTGTGTGTGTGTGTTGGTGCATTGTGGTGTGTGTGATGTTGATCTGTTTTCATGTGTGTGTGTGTGTGATGTTGATCTGTTTTCATGCGTGTGTGATGTGTTGTAATGGTACGTTTGCTGGGGTTGACTCAGCACAAAAGCCACTCGGAAAAGTCGACGTAATTCCACTTAGAGCAGGGCTGTTATTAGGAGGCAGTGTCTTTCTAGGTTCCCTATGTTCCACACACACACACAAAACCCAATGAAAGGGATGCATACACACACACACACACACACACACACAACACACACACACACACACACACACACAACTACAATGAAGGGATGCATACACACACACACACAAACACACACACACACACACACACACACAAACACACACACACAGAACAGGTGCGTCCAGGTGCAGACATGAATACGCCTAGGCAAAGCAGCCAAAGATAGATAGAGCACGTTTCCCTTCCTAATCAGAGAGAAACGTTTAGACTATTGTTCACTCACTCCCTCTCTCCCTCCCACACACACACACACACACACACACACACACACACACACACACACACACACACACACACACACACACACACACGCCAAACACCCCCAAAGCACTCCGCCTTCACCACCTGCCACAAGAACAAAGAAACTGAGGTATTAGACCCTTTCGTCCCCTTGTCCCTCCCCCCCCCATACCCCACATACCCCTTGGCACTGTAATTACCCCTCCATACTTACCCCCACACCCTCTGGCCAGTTAACTCAGAACACAGCTGCCAATAACATCCTTCTTCCTCTCTTTCTTTTCCCCCCTCTCTCTCTTCTTTCTCTCTAGCTCTCTCTTTCTGTCCCCCCTTCTCCCTGCCTCTCTTCTCTACCTGTCCTGGTATCCCAGTGCTAAGCATGTACAGAAACGTTGCCCTTATAAGGCCCACATGACTCTGGCGGACATAGCGAATTGACTGATACGGGTTTATATGAATGAGTGTGAATAATATATGAAGGACAGCTTTATTTCCTCGAGGTTGGGTTATTTTTCCTCTGTTTTAACTTACAACCTCGACCAGCAAAAAAAAAAAAAAGAGAACAATTTGAAAGACAAAAGTGCCTCCACATTGAAATCAGCTCATATCTTGCTGCATATCTAAGCCTGCACGTAACACTGTAAGCTGGCTGGTATATGGTGTGTGTGTGTGTGTGTGTGTGTGTTGTGGGAATAAGAGAATCCAAAAAGGCAAAGCTGTGTGTGTTCCCGAAAACACCTTAATTTTGTTTATGACTGTGTAGTGTGTATAAAGACAGGTCAGAGGGTCATAGTTGTTGTTCTGGACACTGTCAGTAGCAGCCATCGCTTGTTTTATTTTACAGCCTGAAATCATCACATGGGTGGCACTTGGACGGGCCCGCAGTGGCCCCAAACAATAACACACACCGGCCCGTGTGTGTGCCGATGGCCCCAAACAATAACACACACCGGCCCGTGTGTGTGCCGATGGCTGCCTAAGGTATAGTCATGGTGAGCGCTGCGTCCAGCGGTAGGCCAGTCTGGCTGCGTACCTCAACCACAGCTCCCCAGCCACAGCTTCTGTCGGGAGGGACAGTCGCTGGAGTGCAGCCACACACACACACGCACACACACACACACACACACACACACACACCATACACACACCATACACACACACACACCACACTCACATGCGCGCGAAGAGGCAGCGCAAGCTTTTCTCGACACTCACAGGGACACAAAATGGTGGTGGAATTTTATATAATAAGCCTTGTAGCAAAAGATACCTTAACATGAGTTTCACATGATTAAAATTAGCAATATTTTGATCTGACAGATTCCCTGAGTGAAATCCCTAGAGCAGGGAGTCACTGCTGCCCCTCACACCTTTACCTACCACACACACACTCACTCACTCACACACACACACACACACACAAACACACTCACTCACACACACCCACACACCATCACAAACAGAGCTTGACAGCTTCTAGGTGAGTGCATATGTCTCCCTAGTTGTGGACAGGCCTTGCGAACATTTCCTGGAACCTGTGAACAGGAATGCAGTCTACACCCACCTGCTGTATTTCTCACCTGTGCTCCAATGCTCCCAGACAACAATAAATAAAGACACACACACACACACACACACACACACACACACACACACACACACACACACACACACACACACACACACATACACCTCCACCTTGTCAGACTACAATACTGTCTGCCCGAGTCAGGGAAAACACACACATCAACATCACTGTTGTCCGCATATATATGCATGCACACGGCCTCCTCCCTCCCTCTCTCTCCTCCACCCTCATGTTCCTGTTCTGCGCATATTCATCGGTGCCATCCAGTGCCATAGATTTGTCATCAATCACACTGGCACTGAGATCTCTGAAGCATAATTAAAGTCTCATTGCTACTGGAAAAGCATGGCCAAACAGGGGAAAGGAAATCTTTAGCGAGGCTAAGGAGAGGGAGAGAGAGAGAGAGAGAGAGAGTGGACAGAGAGAGAGAGGGAGAGAGAGGGAGGGAGATAGAGAGAGGGAGAGAGAGAGGCCATGAACCCAACATACACATTAATTTGCAGCCTCATCACTTTAGATGCAAAAGAGCGCTGTTTGCATTTCCACACAAAAACTGAGAGAGAGGGAGAGAGAGAGAGAGAAGGAGAGGGGGAGGGAGAGGGAGAGGGAGAGAGAGAAGGACAGGGGGAGTGAGACGAAGAGGGGAAGGGAGAGGGAGAGAGAGAGAGGGGGAGTGAGAGGGGAAGGGGGAGGGAGAGAGATGAAGAGGAAAACTTCACCTCCTTCACTGGCCCACCCAGTTCAGACAGTAGCACTTCATGGAGGGTACCTCTGGTAAAAAATATATTCATCACAAAATGTAGAGAAAAGGTCAAATGGCTGCCACTATAACTATAACTGCACTAACGCATAAGGACTTTCACCCAAAATAAAGTATGGATAAAAGTGTCTCCCTATATGTGAGAGTAGCTTTAGCCTGACCTAAAGAGTGCGGTTTTGAGATTAGTTTTAGGCTGCCCTATGAGAATATGGCTCTGAGATTAGCGTTAAAATGTTCTGTGAGAGTATGGCTCTGAGT
>NC_045154.1:19759617-19809617 GCF_900700415.2 Clupea harengus
GACAACCCCCCTAACACCAATACACACACACACACACACACACACACACACACACACACACACACACACACACACACACACACACACACACACACACACACACACACACATACTTGACTGTCTGAGGTGGATGAGCCAGACATCCCTCAGTACAGTCATACTACTGAGAAGGAGAGAGAACATGAAGTAGAAGAAGAAGAAGAAGACACAGAAGAAGAAGAAGAAGAAGAAGAAAGAAGAAGAAAAGAAGAAGAAGAAGAAGAAGAAGAAATACAGAGGGAGACAAAGACAGCGCCCCTGGTCTGGACAGGGTTAACTAACGTCTCCTCCCAAGGCCATGCTAGCTACCGCTAAAATTAACCTCCCCCACAGCTGTTTCCCATTAGCCTGTAGTGACACTGGGAGCCTGTACTTAAGTTGTTTCTGTGGAGGCTCCAAAGGAGACCTACCCGCCCGCCCGCCCGGCTCAGATAATACTACTGTCCCCCCGCCAGAGACACAACCACAGCCCCAGCCCCAACCCCAGCCAGAGCCAGAGCCAGAGCCCTAGCCCCAGCCCCAGCAGAGCCCCAGCCCCAGCCCCAGCCCCAGCCCCATCCCAAGCCCCAGCCCCAGCCCGCGTTTAAACTGGCCCCGGACCTGGCATTGCCACCGCTGTCTTCAAACTGAGAGGGAAGGGGAGCGAGGGGTGTGGGTGGGGGCTGGGGAGAGTTACTGAGTTCAACGTGCTCCCTCATGATCTCTCCCCCAGAGAGAGAATGGCAGAGAGAGAGAGAGAGAGAGAGAAAGGGGGGATTATAGATTTTCTATAAGAAAATGTATAAATATATATATATTGTATAGATATTTTCTTCTGTAAGTCTACAAGTGTGTGGCATCAGGACCATTGAAAGGACACTTAAGATGGCAGAGAAGGTGATTTGCATTGCACGACAATAACACATTATGAATGCAAAAAGCTGACCACACATCTGTTTCATATGACACTTTTCCCACCGTCTGACAGCCTTGCTAACACATCTCACCATCAAAACTTTACACAACTGTTCCTCCGCGCGTTTTATTATTGCCTTCCTCACCAGTCTTCAATGAAAATGTAATCTCTTAAAAAAAAAAACATGTCTCACACTCTTGCCTAGAATCTTTCTCTGTTTCCAAACTCACTTTTCTTTGTGCCCTTAAACTTGTACTACTTCTTCTTCTTCTTTTTGGCCTGCTAACAGCTTAAATTAGCTCTTATCTGCGCTGCAGTCACAGGACTTGAGCGCAGCCACTCGTCGAGCGGGAGAGAGACTGATGACTGATTTAGTGAGAGCAGTAAAATGGGGTGCCACTGACGGGGCCTCACAGACGCAGACAGGAGGTCCGATTTCCTCAAACAGAACCCTACAGCTTTAAACATTTAAATGCAAAAAAAAAAAAAAACATCTAACCAGATCAGGCTTACATGGTCGCTACACTTCAAGGCTTAAACGCACTTTCAAACATTATACTTTTGGTCTCTCCCAAGTTCGAGTGTTTGTTTATTTGTGTGTGTCTGTGTGTATCTGTGTGTGTGTGTGTGTGTGATCTATTTGTGTAAAAGGTTAAAAATCTGATTAATTAAGAGCAGAGGTTGGAGCACTCGAGCGGACTACCCTCATCTGACACCAGTGGTCTACAGGGACTTCGGGCCTGACAGACCTCGAGCGTGTGGAACCACGGGAGGGAGAAAAAGGCTGTGAGCCGAGGAGAGAAAGGAGAAACCATTAAAATAAGCTTTCTAATTTCCTTTCTTTCTTTTTTTTTTAACGAAAGCATTTGGGATTTAATGAGGGGGTTTAGGTCCAGCTTGTAATCTCTATCCTCCTCTATAGTGCTAGTTTCTTTTTGGGAGTGATTTCAGAAGACATTTAGAAGTGAAGGATGCTCACCCAAAACACAGAGCAGTCATACAAGAGGGACATTTGAGAACAATGCAAAATACTACAGCAATCTGATGTTTTCCACGCCGCATGTGCTGCTATTGTCATTCTTTGGCAGTCATCCCTTAAACACCAAGCGAAAGAGAGAAAGGGAGAGAGAGAGAGAGAGAGAGAGAAAGAGAGAGAGAAAGAAGGAAAGAGAGAGAGAGAAAAGAGAGAGAGAAATAAAAGGGAGAATGAGAAAGCTTTGTTCTGGAAAATCTATAGGACACTGACAGACTGAGAAGCAGAAACTAGCAAAGCTGATATCAGAGTTAGAGCCAATAGGACCAGAGCCTTGTGTCACACCATCCCAGGTTGAGTGATCTGTGTGCGGGGCAGTGCCACATGGCTACGTGGGTGTGAGGTCCGGGGGAGTTCTTTTTTTGAAGAGGACAGTGTGGTGGTGGCTCATTAAAGCTGCATGGTCTTGATCCGGTGGAGGTGATGTGTGTGTGTGTGTTTGTTTGTGTATTTGTTCGTGTGTGTGTGTGTGTGTGTGCGTGAGAGAGAGAGAGAGAGAGAGGGGAGGGGAGGGGAGGGGAGGTTTGGGTATACAATTACCATTAAGCCCTAGCGAGTGCGCTCAGTGTCTCATCTGTAAAGTGCTCGGGCATGGGCTGACATCTCACCGTCACGCCTTTTTAAATAATTAACGGCCAAAGATTAGTCCGTCAGCCCCGGGCCGAGAGGTCCATCGATTTTCACACAGATGCATTTTTAATGAGCGCATCTCAGGGAGTCAGTGTCCGTGAAGAACACCTCTGACTTCGCCACACAGCGCAGAGCAGAGCAGCACAGCGCAGCCAAACAAGCCTGTGTCACGGCCTCCCAGTGTTGGTGTATGTGCATATATATATATAAATATATATCAAATCAAAACAACAATAAAAAACAACTGCCTGGCACAAACACGACCTGCTACAACAACATCCCATCTGACCGCAGATCGGTGAAAGATAATGGCCACGGTTTAAACTGTGGAACTCTTCTGCTGGGGGAAGTTCAAGCTTTCCCTCCATGCTTGGCTGGCTGCGACTCTTGAAAACAAGGGGGTACAATCAGAAGAGTTTTGGTAGTCTAGGTCGGTGGTATCTGGTGGTGATTCAGTCTGACTCATGGATAAAGCATCTAAAGCAGCCTCTGGTCTCATAATCAGAGGCGTATAAATAACAGTTGACAGATATTTTTTGGAGGGAAAAGCTCGAGTGGCATTCTTTTGTTGCCGAAAAGCTGCAAACAACACCGACTTCTACTCGTGCGCGGCGAGGGCAGATGGGTTCACATGTCCTTAATGGATGGGTACGGGTGGACAAGAAATACGGCATCTGAGAAGTGACACATTTCATCCAGGACAGGGTGTGATTTTTACAGAGAGCTGCTGCCTCTCGTGTCTTTCCAGTCCCTGTCTTTTTCCCTGAGATGCGGTCAAATGAAAAAGGTATCATTACGCAAGCCAGAGGGTGCCACCACAGACAGAGGAATGCCACAGAGCATCGCAGGGCCTTGGGGTGGGATAAATCTACAGTCTGGTTATACTTAGAACATATTCTTTTTTTAAAAATACAAATACAAATAAACAATAAGTAACCTCATTCCACACGCTCTGTGTCTGCGTGAACAGGCTTTAGATGAGAGGCCAAACAGATATGGGCAGTGTGTCAGTGTGTCTGCGTGAACGGGCTTCAGATGAGAGGCCAAACAGATACGGTCAGTGTGTCAGTGTGAACGGGCTTTAGATGAGAGGCCAAACGGATACGGTCAGTGTGTCTGTGTGAACAAGCTTCAGATGAGAGGCAAAAACACAGCAGTGTTGCTGGTGGCCTGATCTGTAATAGTGACCAGGACAGTGGACTGAGGACAAACAGCAGGATACATGAGGAAAGAGGGAGGGAGAGAGGGGGGGGGGGGGGGGGGGGGGGAGACAGAGAGGGGACAAACATGGAGAAAAAAGAGAAGACGAGAGAGAGAGAGAAAGAGAGAGAGCAAGAATGAAAGGGAAAGACAAATGAGAGGGAGAGAGAAAGAGAGAGAGAGAGAGAGAGGGAAAGACACACACACACACGTGAAGCAGGGGACAGATGATGCATATGTGTGTTACCTTCCCCGTCTCGCGCTCGAAGTCCACGTACTCTCGGGTGGGCGCCTGTCGCTGCTCGCCGTGCAGGTTGGCGGGGAAGAACTGCAGCGAGAGGTTGGTGCCCGTCGCCACAAAAGCCTTTTAGAGGGAAATCAATACAAACAGCATCAGAAAGCAGGACCCAGCCATAAATTATGCAGCCCCGTCATTTCTTCTTCACATCAGAGGAGAGGAGAGGAGAGGAGAGAAGAGGAGAGGAAAGGAGAGCCGTGCCTGGGCCCCGGGGCAGAGCTCACAGCAGCACAGAAGGAGAAAGAGAGAGAGAGAGAGAGAGAGAGAGAAAAAGAGAGAGAAAGAGAAAGAAAAAAACCCAAGTCATCATTTTCTCTATGTGAAGTATTGAGTTACGCACATCTGATTTTTATTTTACCAACAGTCACTGCTGGCAGACTGGGCTTCGAAAGAGAAAAGAAAGAAAAAGAGAGAAAGAATGAAAAACAGAAAGAAGGAGGGAATAAGTGTGTGACAGACAGACAGAGAAAAGTATGAAAGATGGGTGGGGGGGGGGGGGGGGGATCAATACTGTGTTTTTGAGGAATCTGTCCATATGGCATAATTGCACCCCATCTAATGGCTTACTTTGAAAAATGCCTCACATATTAAAATTAAAGCAGTTATGAGTAGCCTAAAACAAGGCAGAGCAGAGTGAGCATAGTTATGCACACACACACACATACACAAACACATCTAGGGGCCATTTTAACTCATATGTGCATTTTAATTCCCAGATGAGGATTTTTATTATTTTTTTTCTAACGCATAAACTCCTGACCCATTTGTTTTTTCATCCGTCTAACTGACCACTAGACCTGATTCTTTATGACTCGACACATTGTTCTTAGAGAAAAAAAACATTGCGGCTCCCAATTATTCTGAGTGAATGTAGCCCTTATGAAAATGAGTTAGCTAAAACAAACATTATTTCTAAAACATAGATCTTCCATATATAATAAAACAGAAAGAGACGTAAAGTTTCACTCGTAGGTTATACGCACCCTGTCTATACACACCCTATTTTTTAGAGAGTAGACTAATCTTAACACAGAATGCAGGAATTCCTTCAGTCTGTACAATGCATTCAAAAGCCGACAATGAAGTAATCCTGAAATAAATCGCAGTGGTAACTTTAACCTAAAATTATTTCAACAATTAAAATAATTAAAGCAGAATGGATGTGTCGGAAACAATATATTCATTCTCACGAATCAGTGCGAGATAGCCTATGTTTTTTGGACACAAAATGGCACAAACTTCCTAGGAATAAAATGGACGCTTACAGCAACAATAACCAGAAATATTATTTGTACTTGTCTGTATTACGCTCTTGGGGGTAAATAGAGTCCCACTGGAAGAGGGGAATGGCGTCAAACGGGTCACATGCAGACTCGAGGTATTTATATGAGACGCTAAATTAGACACATCCGACTTCATTACGGCATCCTGTGAAAAGCCTCTTTTACGATGATTAAAAGAAAGACACAGAGACAGATCCAAATAGCCCAAGGGCTGACTTGCATTTCATGTTTGAACCTCATTATTCAAAGACTCGAGTTCTCAAAAGGTCCCATGACAATCAGTAAGAATAAACACTTCAAATATAGCTTACTCCAGTATGATGAAATAGTCTATATAAACTGATAATAAAGCTGCTTAGTATGTTTTGTAGTGCATCCAATTACAATTTCGGTTTTGACTCGGTTTAAGGCCTCTTTTTTTAACTCGAGAAAATGAGGAAGTCTAAACAGTCTGCAGGTTTTAGGATAAGACTTGCGTAACGGACAACAAACCATGTTTATTTCCACAAGTCATTGATACAGACTTGCAGTTGTTCTTCGTGGCCAAATTCAGGTGACTGACAGGTAGCCTTCCTCTATTTTGCGCACTGACTGTGATCAGATAAGGGACTATTGGGCTACTGGGCGCTGATGCAGTAAATTGCGCCCTATTACGGAGCGATGGTGAAGGTCAAATCCTCATATTTCACAGAGTCCTACCGAGGCTCCAGGTACTTACTATTTCCGAGCGTCCGTCTCTGCAGGCGTTTTGAAACCTGGCTTGCCTCTCCTCGTGTGGTCTGTCTCGGAAACCGGTGTATTTGATCTGAATGGGAACAGAAAAAAGACGACATAATTCATAGTCTACATCCAGAGCATCCGGATAAAATAGGCCTATTATAACTGAAATATTTCTACAGAAAGTGCTTCTATGGTTGCAGAAGTGTCTGTATGCTACACTTTGAATGAAGCCAATTGTTTATGTAGTCTAGAAATGCACAAATAACAGATGTACAGATGTACAACCGGGTGATGTGACATACTGTAAAGTGATGGTTTATCTGACTTGAGCCTAATTCTACTCTTATGAAACTGAATTATTGTAGCCCATCATAAGATATACGTCGATACTTCCTCTTGCATTCACTCTTACTGAAATGCTTTAAGACAAATAGGACCGTTCATGTGCAACTAGGAAGTCTCGCAACTTTTGAATGCTGGCTACATGGCTTCGCTCGTCATTCTTCATTCTTCAATTCAAAAAATAAAACGCTAACATCTTCAGCGGAAGAACTTAACTGCACTTCTCGAAAGTAAATACCAGACAATACATTTAATTTCAACACTCCGCACTGACAAGTACTTGTGCTTTATTTCCGCCACTTAATGGACAAAATGAAATTACCAAACTTGCCTCGCACTCCCGGCTGAGTTTCCTGAAGAACTCTTCGTTCTCAAATTTGCTCCGCTGATCCGGGACAACCCGAGGCATCTTGAATGTTGTTGTGTGATCAATTTTCGGTTGTTTTATTTGTCTGCGAGCGAGAGAAATGCGTTGTCGTGAAACCCCCGAATCCCGCTCTTATGTCCTTCCGTCTTCTCTGTCTGATGGAGTGAGTTAGAGTGTAGCAATGTGCTCCTGAGATATTTACGTTATTGTGGGGCAGAGTCGTGCTCTTTTCCCCTTTTCTCAAGATTACCTAAACCCCTGTGCACTCACCCTGAACCGCCGCGGTGGACTTGGAGTTTATTTTGGCTATAATTATTATTACAGGATTATTGTTCTCCCTCCCTCTCACGCCAGAGATCTCCGTCTACTGACAACAGACGCTCTCAGAGTCGACTTTATCCGCGCTGCTGCAGCTCTGTTACTTCCTGGCTCCTCTGAGTCCGACTTCTGACTGACTGTACACCCAAACTACTCCCCCCCGCGCCCCCATCCCCGCCCCCCCATTCACAATTCTCTCCACTACAGGGCTGTGCTACGCATGCGTTCGACCCACTCAAACTCCGCGGAGAAAAAAGAGCGTCCAAAGGAGAGTTTTTTAGCACCCTTCACTTTTCATCCTTTTGGAGAGGGGCTGAATTAAATAGGTTCCTTTCACGCCGGAGCGAAGTCTTGTGTTTCAAATTCGAATGGAGTGTGCAACTGCTTTTCTGCGTCTGTCAAGCGAAGAAACACCACAATGTATGCCATCAAAGACACCAGGTTTTGTTATGTATAAAGATAAAACAAATAATTCATATTTTTCATAATCCAAAAACGTATATAGCCCAGCAGCATAAAATATAACCATGTCTGATTAAAACAAGACCCAAGCAGTGTTTTGTTTGATTTATTTTGCTAAATTAAAATAATATATGCATGCAATGCAAAGACAAATGTGCTGGACTGGCTCTGATTAGTTTTTACACTAATGCTATAGATGTTTAGAACAGTCATGCTCCAAACCCTCTGCTGTCCTTTCTTTCATTTCTGTGGCCTGCTCCATTCCTTTGCGTCCCTATCAGCCAAGGACAAGTGTTTTAATGTCAATCTGCCTTTATCATTCAACACAAACACATTTCAGAGCAAAACAACTCCCTCTCATACTGTCTCTCCCTCCCTTACAAACCCAGAGAAACACACACACACACACACACACACACACACACACACACACACACACACACACACACACACACACACACACACACACACACACACACACACACACACACACACACACACTCACACTCAAACACACACACACACTAGCACTCAATTCACTATGTGGTGCATTGAAGTTTGAAGACTGACAAATTCATTGCAACACAGAGAACCAGGGTCACATGCCGCAATTAAGCTCTTTCATGCTCCCCCATTAGAGAGAGAAAGAAGAGACACATGAATGTTGTGACATGACATGCTTCTCTATCTCCTGGTCATTCTGAAACACACACACCGCACACCGCACACATGCTTCTCTATCTCCTGGTCATTCTGAAACACACACACACACACACACACACACACACACACACACACACACACACACACACACACACACACACACACACAAACACACACTGCATGCACACACATGCTTCTCTATCTCCTGGTCATTTTGAAACACACACACACACACACACACACACACCGCACACAAACACTCATGCTTCTCTATCTCCTGGTCATTCTGAAACCACAACTTTCCCCAGGACACACAACAGGGCAGGAAGGGATGGAGAGGACCGAGAATGAGGAAGTTGAGTCTGCCAGGACAAAACAAGGCATGTGTCTGGAGGATGAGATTTCCACCCAGCTGAACTCCCCCATGAACAGCTTACTACCAGGAAGGTCTTCTGTCACAGTGTCCGATTCTTGGATTATAAAAATAATCAGTCAAATAGATCTCTCTGTCTTGACTCTTTTTGAATTGGGTTAGTGAGTCAGTCATACGTTTTACATTGTGTGCATAGTGCATTTACATTCTACACTTTGCATTTAGAGTAGGCTTTCTCCTATTACACTGGAAAGCTCAGTCAAATACTATGTGAAGCAGCTTTTGTTGAACAGCGTTAGCACACTGAATTATAATCAGATTTATTTAGGGGTTTAGAAAGGCTCACCCTTATGTTTGAGTTACCGTAAGTCTGCTATCAAATAGAATTCAATGCAGAATGTATCATATAATATTATGTGATTTCTTAAATAGTTTGGCACTTTTTTGCCTTGACTTAGTTGATCACAAACTAGAGTTTGGGATCACAGAGTTTAAAGGACTGTCCAAAAACACAATAAAAAGGAAACCTTTTAGGAGTCATTATGTCCATACACCAACGTATTCATGCTGGGCTATATGAAACAAACTGTACTCCAACAATACCATAACCAACTAACACATGAATCGAAACAAAAATCTCCTCTGACATTTCACATTTAGGGAGCTTTGTTTCTATTATTCATAGTAAGATAATTACGTTTTCAGTATAATATGTTCCGACATCTACTGTGTACACTATGTTTTGCATTTGCGTATGCATGTTCTCATAATCATTAGCAGATCATCAGAGGACTCCATGCTCAGAACATTCCAGAATACAAGTTCCATAGAAACAATGTGTTCCACAAAGCATAGATTGTTTCTATCTAGTGCTCTTACTGATCTGTAAGATAAATATCAGTGGCAGTTTACAGTGAATAGATGTAAATTATGAAGCCGATAGCATGTGAAAGAAATAAGTTATGTCTGGTTGTTGATGACTCTGTTTCTTATGTTGTGTATGCTGAATGCATGCTGAACTATTTTAGAGAGCATTCACATACAGTGTTTTTAAATTCTCTCTCTCTCTCTTTCAGATTCAGGTCTACAGTGTGCAAACGTGTTAAAAGCTGTAGCTTCAGGCCAAATGGGGTGTGAGGGTGCTTTAATAGCACCGCAAAATGCTCTTTAATTAATGAAATATTCTGTGGTTACCGTCGGAGACCCAGTCTGACAGTCTCTGCAGTCGTGGGTGAGGTGTCTCATCCAATCTCTCTCAAAGGTAGAGAACTCTCTGGAAGTTCTGGGTACAGGACTAACAAACTTGGCTGGTGCACTATTCTATATTTCATGTTTGGTCTCTATGCATAATTTCTATGCTGTATGAAGACACATTAGAAAGATTTTTTCACTCACACATGGTATTAAATATTTAATAATGTCGAGTTGCAGACTTATAACAGGAATTGCTGACACAAAACATTCGGAAAAAGGGACAAACAAGGTGAAATTTTGTTGAGGAGTTAAAAGAATGGAATTGAAATGACTTGCGGAGGATTTTAAAGGCTTTCAGTACAGCAATTCACTTAGAGACGTGGAGCACCTGCGAAGGACTGAATGCATTTGTTGCAGACAAAGAACTTACATCTCAGGTGTAAGTAGGCCACGGCACATAGAAGTGTTGAAGAACGTCATGTATCAATCTGAATACTGCATTTAGATGTCAAATATCCGTGTTGCTACATGACGTTGCCTCCCTAACATAGCTTACATGCTTTAAGTTTTAATGACATAAGCTCAACAGAGGGACTAGCCCACTTTACAGTAGCCCCTATGTCTGTTTTTACTGTTAGTTATCTTACAGAGAGCCTATCAGAAGCAAAACGAACTGCACTCCTAGTACTCGTCGTATCAACTGATAGTAGGCTGGGACGATGAAACAGCATGTTCTGGATATAGTGGATAGGCCACCCAGGTCATTACTGTAAGCAAACGGGGCTACGTCAGTGACTGAGAATCACAGTGTCTCAGCGCCCGAAATGATTAATGGTGTTACCGTACACCCACCTTCACACCCGCGTTCTCACGCGCGACGCGCCAAAACAGAACGGGATGATGACAGTTGCAGCGTCTGGACCGGTGCCGCGAGGAGTGCCCTTCTAAACAGAGTAGGGTGGCGCGCGGCCAAACGTCGGGACAGCCCCAATTTGGCTCCACTGTCCGTCGGTCTGGGGATGAGAGACGGACGGACAGGCTCGCGCCACGTGAAAGAGTTAAATAACAACAGCGTCCAGACCAGACGGCCAGACTTCAGGCGGGAAATGTGTAAATGGGCCATGGCATGAGTGGCCTATAATAGAATGAACAGTGTTGGCGCGCACTACAGATAAACAAAGTCTACACTTAATAGGTCATTATTATTATTATTATTATTATTACACTACTGCTACTGCTACTACTATTATGCCTATTAGATTGTAGTAGTCTATTGTAGCCTGGACTGGGACTGGGTCTTAGAGTGTAAGCTACTTTAATAGGTCGACATATAAAGTAGTGTACAATAAAAAAGTAAAAAAAGAGGTGAAGATACAATTTCCAATGAATTAAGAACTGGAGCACAGCTTTAGTTGGATTGACAACCACCCACTTCTTTCCAGTTACCACTCCCGTTGTGACATTCATTTTTAAAGAAAGTGTTACAGTGGTAAGCCTACAATAAAATAGTTGTACATGTCGGCAGTGGCCTTTAAACACGTTGTTTATATTGCAGAGGCATGGGCATCCAGCAGAGGGCGCTAAAATATAAGGTTACTTTGTGATCGGGTGCATTGGTGATTCATGGCCGGAATATTGATAAATGTTAGACATAAATCGTCATTACAATATGGACATTCATATCAATGTGTCATTATTACAACCTGATTTTATGTGAAAGTTCTTCCGAGGCTTAATTTGTATATGTAATGTATATACAATTCCATCTAACTCATATTAAGTGCTATTTTGCTACACACACACACACACACGCACACACACATATGTATACAGTATATACACAAAGACAAAGATAGTAGTGATTTTTCAGTGATTTTCTCAGTGAGCAACACTCAAATGCAAGCACAAACAATTCCCTACAGTCTACACAGACACATATCATTTGAACAGTTTGAATGGTTTGATAAGACACTTAGTGACCAATTAGTACTCTCTCTGCACTGTGTTATGAACTCCTGTAAATTGGATAAATCAATCAAAGACAACATCACAACATCCCGAGGGCGCTGGAGCTCAACTTCTGGAGTGTGGGCCCGATGAGTGTTGAGGGTCTATCTGTGGAGGAGGATGATCGGTCCATGATGCCTTCGTCTGGGGTTAGAAGAGTCTGCTGTGGATGGATGTATTGGGGATGACAAGTCTTATTTTAAGAAGCGCACTCTTACTCTGAGCTGGAAGTGCCACAGGCAACAGAGTGCTCTCATCCTCACTGCTGCATGTGATCCCCATGGTCTTCTGGCTCACACACACACACACACACACACACACACACACACACACACACACACACACACACACACACACACACACACACACACACACACACACACACACACACACACACACACACACACACACACACACACACACACATGTATGTACGAACACTCACACATGTATGTGACGCACATGAACACTGTAGGCAAACCTTCCATCCATTAACACATGTACATGCACACACACACACACTCGCACAAACACACGCACACACACACACACAGACACACACACAGTACATATGTAGATGCATGTGTGGACATGAACACTCACACATGTATGTGACGCACATGAACACTGTAGGCAAACCTTCCATCCATTAACACATGTACATGCACACACACACACACTCGCACAAACACACGCACACACACACACACAGACACACACACACACACACACACACACACACACACACACACACACACACACACACACACACACACACACACACACATGTATGTACGAACACTCACACATGTATGTGACGCACATGAACACTGTAGGCAAACCTTCCATCCATTAACACATGTACATGCACACACACACACACTCGCACAAACACACGCACACACACACACACAGACACACACACAGTACATATGTAGATGCATGTGTGGACATGAACACTCACACATGTATGTGACGCACATGAACACTGTAGGCAAACCTTCCATCCATTAACACATGTACATGCACACACACACACACTCGCACAAACACACGCACACACACACACACAGACACACACACACACACACACACACACACACACACACACACACACACACACACACACACACACACACACACACACACACACACAGTACATATGTAGATGCATGGGTGGACATGAACACTCACACATGTATGTGACGCACATGAACACTGTAGGCAAACCTTCCATCCATTAACACATGTACATGCACACACACACACTCGCACAAACACACACACACACACACACACACACAGACAGACGCACACACACACGTACACACAGACAGACAGACAGACAGGCACACACACACACACTCGCACAAACACACACACACACACGCACAGAGACAGACACACACATGCACATACAAATATAATTGGCCCACTGGGGGGGACATCATTGTTTGTTCCTCATAACATAACAGCTTTCAGCTGCACTGTTTTTTATCCTGTCTTTCCAGTGCAGGTAAGAAGAAATTCCCTGAAGTGAGATATAGAGTTTGTGAGTGTGTGTGTACGTGTGTGTCTGTGTGAGAGAGAGTTGGTGAGAGAGAGAGAGAGAGAGAGGGGGAGAGAAAGAGAGAGAGAGAGAGAGAGAGAGAGAGAGAAGCCTCATAAGTGTCTCCTCAACAGACATGGAATTGCATACGGTCTACAGTAGAGTGGAGAGGAATACAGTGCAAGTTGGACCATCAAACTAATTCTAGATCTAGTTCTAATTCTAGACATTCTAGTGGAAAAAGCTGTGTTTTCATTCTATTGCTTTGTGTAGAAAGTGGATTCACTACCGTGATTTTTCTTTATATCTAGCTGTTTTACTAGAGACTGAAATATGTTGCAAGCCACCCTCTCGGTCACATGGAGACCCTGTGAGTGCCCCACAGAACTAAGTCATGAGTGGACAGCATCATTCCTCACCCAGGGACACCAACCATGACGACAGGGAAGGAGGCGGTTCCCATGGCAACCGTCCACTCTCCGGGAACCTGACCTTTAGGGGATGAATGTGATGAGAGCTTGACCCCACAGTCACTCACAGGGTGGCATGTGGTCACAGCCCATGCCAGGGGCAGACGTGCCGTCTGATGCCCCCTCATCAGCCTTGTAACCCTGCACAACCCCCCACCTCTACACACACACACACACAAACAAACACACACACACTCCGTCTGCCTCCTCCAGAAAATGGAAACACATTTATGCAGAGAGAACCAATGCCCTATAGAGGACAGGATGTGTGTGTGCATGTGTGAGTAAGTGTGTGTGTATGTGTGAGAAAGAGAGGTGTGTGTTTGTACGTGTATCTGCATGTGTGTATGTGTGCATATGTGCGATTCATGTGTCTGTGGTTGTATGTGGTTCTGTGTGTGTGTGTGTGTGTGTGTGTGTACGTGAGAAAGAGAGGTGTATGTATGTACGTGTATCTGCATGTGTGTATGTGTGCATATGTGCGATTCATGTGTCTGTGCGATTTATGTGGTTCTGTGTGTGTGTGTGTGTGGGAACGTGAGAAAGAGAGGTGTATGTATGTACGTGTATCTGCATGTGTGTATGTGTGCATATGTGCGATTCATGTGTCTGTGGTTGTATGTGGTTCTGTGTGTGTGTGTGTGTGGGAACGTGAGAAAGAGAGGTGTATGTATGTACGTGTATCTGCATGTGTGTCAATGTGTGCATATGTGCGATTCATGTGTCTGTGGTTGTATGTGGTTCTGTGTGTGTGTGTGTGTGTACGTGAGAAAGAGAGGTTTATGTATGTACGTGTATCTGCATGCGTGGTTATGTGTTTGTGAGTGTGTATGTGTGTGTCAGAGAGAGCGAGCGAGCGAGAGCGTGTGAAAGAGGAGTCCAGGACACACCCAGTCCTCTCCTGGTGTTATCTAATAGTCAAAGCTGCTGCAGAACTCGCATACATTTCCTATTTACTGCCTGACGCTGCGTACACACACTCTTAAAGGCACAACGCCGCGCTCACAGGCTCTCCCCAGGTGCTATGTACACACACCATCTACGCAAATCACTGTCATTCACGGAGGCATTCGTCAATGCAGTGCTCACATATTTTGGGTGGCGCGTCAAAGTCATTTCCGATGAGATTTAGGTCAGATTGAGCCTATGGAAATCCTGCCTGAACTGTGCTCAGTGCCAGAGGACACACAAATAATGATCTATCACTCAGACGTGAGAGGATCCTTGTGACCAATTTCACGTATCCACCCATAATATGAGAGATGGGGATGACTGCTTACTGGAGGTCTCTGCAGCAGGCCGTCTCCTAGCAACAGGCAGACGGCGCTGCCGTGCTATAAATAACACTGGTTGCGAGTGTGTGTGTGTGTGTTGTAAAGTGGCTTGCGGGGACAGTGAATAGGAAGAACATTTTTTGGGCATTCCTGGACATTCTTTTGACTCACCACCATTGCTCCAACATATTTTATTTTGATACGCTCCAGTGGTTCTCCCAACGGTTCTACTTAACCTGTGACAGCCGTAGAGGATGTGGACCTTTCCTATGAAGTGTCACCGTGACATCCATGACGACTGCTTCCTGTTTGTCTGGTCAGGCATACATTATAAAATGGGTGTGTCCCTTGCAATGGAAACAAACACTGCTGTGGCTTCATAATGTGCCTGTGCATTCAAACATGGCTGTCAGCCCACTGTGTTGTGGTTCATCGTCCATGCCTCCATTTGTGTGTTTATTTTATGCTCATGTGCTGGGGATCTGACAGGTTAGGCCACAGGGGAGTGGGCTGATGCTAAACAAAGGGGGGGGGGGGGCAGCAAAGGAGGGGCCGGGAGGAGAGACGTAAACCGCACCACCCTTTATTACCAGCAGAGGGAGCAGTTGCACATCCACCTCAGACCTCATTTCCCATAAGGCTCCTTCTGTCCGTGTTCTCTTGCCAGCCACGCTTCACCGCTCCCTCCCAGTCCCTCTCTCTTTTCCACTCCCTGTCTCTGCTCTTCTACCTCCTCTCCCTCAATATTCCCCCTCGGCCTCCACCTCATCCTACTGGATCTCTAGAACAGCTGGGGAGTGAAGCTGTATCCTTAGGGAGAAGGTCCCTGAAGATAACCCCACCCAAGCCCACCCTCGTCCGCCCCTGCACACAAACAGCACTGCTGATTACCTCACAGCACAGCAGGGCCAGCGAGGGCCAATTGTTTCAAATGGAAAGCTGCCTAATTTATGTAAATGATGTATTCACTTGAGGCCATGCTAGTTTACTAGATTATTCAGTGCTTGGTAATTTGCTCCATTCAGGGCTATTTGTAGTGAAGCACTCCCCCCCCACCCGTGTTTGTAGGGATGATTTTAGAGAGGCAAATGAATCATCTGGGCCACTGCCTCATGTGAAGGTCTCTTTAGTGGGCTCAGGTGTGGAGAGCCGACACGGTCACTTACTCTCCATCTCTGGCTACACAAACAGTCCGTTTTTCCTCTCCCGGCTCCAGCCCATCATCAAGCTGCCGTCTGGGGATCAGTGACATGCATACAGTGCTGCTTCACTCACCTGTGCCTAATGCTGCTGGATTGAAAAGTGCATGACAGCTGCAGCTGGAGGACTCGTAGTATTGTAGTTTATGGTAATTCGCAGCTAGCATCACTGGGCTCATGCATTTACGGAAGGGCCCACACAGAGAGACAAACATGCACACACACTGATAGTTTGGCATGCTGGTTATCACATTTGCAGCTACTGATGTGTTCTTTGATGTCTATAGAGTCTGTTTTATTCTACACACACTCATACATCTCCTGTGGCGTAGTCTATTTCCAGTCATGCTGTAGGTGTGTGACTCTTCCATCACACACACACGCTCATTCACACAGACATAATTATTTTGTCCCCGCAAGTCCCTACAGCAGTGTCTTAATTTAAATCCTTTCTAGCACATGGACCTGTAACCCCCCCGCCCCCCAAACCAATTACCTGAGCACCCCCCCCCCCCCCCCCCAATTACCTGAGCACCAGTCTGAACCTCTCAACGTGGGTCCTCACCCAACAGCAGGGGGACCGGGGATGGAGGCAGATGTCTTGACTTGTGTTTACGTCACATGACATCATTGGCAGTCAACTACAGCACAAGATGACAATCTCGTGTTGGGTAACAGCCTTTGTTAGCTGCCAACCCCTGAGCAGACCAGATCTTTAGGGCTGTGTCACATTAGATGCTATCTGGGTGTGATAATCTTGGGAAAGTTTTAGCTATTTATAAAATAAATGGGGTCATATGCTTATGGTCATACATCTCTAGTAATGTAATTGTTATTAGTGTAATGTAACAATGGACATTTTCTGTGATAATTTACCCATCTTGCAGGACGACGGCTATACATGCTGATCGACTGTGCAAATCAATGCATTAATGCTTATATGTGTATGATGGAAATGGGTCAGTGGATTGGTGATGGTGTCTTTAGTGGGTTTAAGGATCTCTAGTAGGTTGTGCCTTATATCCAAGTCAGGGGGCTAACAATGTGTTCAGTTCACAAATTCTACATGACATACATTGGTTATATCCATATAACATGTAAAGTTCAAATCTGACACATCCCAGCACAGGATTTTTCCCCACTACACCACAGCCGCCTCCTGCTCTGTGACCCCGGCTGCTGACTCAGTTTGGCTGTGGCCTGGGAATCACACGACTGACTGGAGGCCGTGGCTCGTGCTGCTGTGGTAGTGGTGGTGGTGGGCCTGCCTGCCTGCCTGCCTGCCTCTCCTGGTTACATAAGAGCCCCCCCCAACCACCCACCCACCCACAGTGTAATGTAAAGGTAATTTGTCCGCCAGGTCAGCCTGTAGCCATAAATACGCTGCATGGCCCAGGTTGGAGCAGAGGCTGAACCGGAACCGGAGCCGGCCCGGAGCTGGGCCAGATGTGGCACAGAGCTGCTCCTGTGTTGTTTGTGTGTAACCCAGAGTGTTACTGACAGCTGCATGCATGGTGAACATAGGGAGGTGGCTCCAAAACATTACAAAGGAAGAATTCTGCAGAGTAGGACCCTCTGAAATCTTTTCTTTTTTTTTTTTTGGTCAGATTCCGTGTTTTCGGGTTTATTTTTTTTTCTAAATTCAGTTTTATTAATTTGATGATCATCAAATCACGTGTCGTATCAGAAAATGCACTCAGGACAGGCTATTTTGCTTTTAGACACAATAAAACATTTAAAAAAATCTGTCTGATAGACCTATGTTGTGATTGGGTAGGGAGTGTAGGGTGACAATGCTAGGATAACCCCGAATATAAACAGAGTTTAATTTTATAATCATTTTCAATTACATTTTTAAGAATGAAAAAATAAATAAACGCAAAGGTATTTAAGGGGAGATTATCTATCTATCTCTCGTTTCCGGACTTGTACTGAGTATGTTTGCCACTTGTGTTGTGATTGATGTTGTGTTGCGTCTAATTTACAAGCACATTTTAAGACTTATGGTTATTCTAACAGCATATATATATATACACACACACACATACATATATATATACAGATGCTGCCCCAATGGCCAGGCGTAGTCTCGTGAGTCATATCTACAAAAAGTGACCACATTTCCTGTTCAGGTCACAGCACCTAGGGATGCATCAGTTCGCCATCAGCATTTATTTTGAAACCACTGAACGTGAGAGGATGAAACCATGAGATTCAGCGAGTTTACGGTTTCATTACACTTTGCTAGCTGACTCTGACAACATCTTTGACTTGCCTCTGTCCCTCACGTGGGCAGAATTCCTAACGAAACCAAACAAAGGCTTAACAGTATGCAGAATCAACTCCATACTCTCATTTGTTACGTATAAAACAGTAATACAACAAAACAAAAAAACAATGGTTTGCTTCTATATTAAGTGTCCTTATGTATGCATGCAGGTATGTATGTATGCATGCAGGTACTAACTAATTATTATGATTATGTATGAGATGTAAATTGATAATATTATGCCTTGTTAACCCTAACCTATACATAGCCTTAATTCTTAGGTACATCTTTCAATGAGTTGTAATTATACATGAAGGACACTGATATTGGAGATGAATTAAGAATTGAGTGCAGAAAACCTGAAGTCATCTAATGTAAAATGTATCTGACAAAAAGACAAGGAGATAAGATAACCCTGGACCCAGAGTCATATAGATGAATGGACAAGTGGACTGCGTCCCTGGTGGATGAAAAGGGCAGGTATGCCACAAGTGGTTTATTTGTCTCTTTCTCTCAACATACTCATGCACACGTTACACAGAACGCCAGGGGCAACCAGTCAGTCTCAATCCTGCAACAGAGGAGGAGGAGGGTTCAGGTGCGGCCGGGACGCAAAGCACGGCCAGACAAAGAGCTTGCCTCAAAGGGCAATAGGCCAGGTCAGAGCAGGAAGTGTATACGCATCACAAGGGACACCAGCAGTGGCAGCTAGGATGTGGTGAAGAAGAACAACTGGAGGCAGGATGCGCTAAGTTGAAGTCATGAAAACTGTGGCTTTTAATGTACACACTACATTCGATTGGTTTTTTTAATCCAGCACGAACATCCCACATGAAAGAACAACCATTCACTAAAGAAGAGGGAGAAGAAAGCAGCACAAAAAGCATTCACTGGGAGGAAATCAAAGGAGAACAAAAAGAGAGATAGAGAGAGAGAGAGAAAGAGAGAGGGGTGAAAGAAAACTAAAGTTGAACTGGTATGTGTCATTATACACAGTAATCTTTTTTCCTTTTCGATTCAAAATTCAAAAACTGTGAAGGCAGAGAGGGAGGAGGAAGAGGAAGAGGAGGAGGAGGAGAGATACATCTTTCCAAATCTACGGGTGACGTGTGAGCTGTGCTTTTCTATGCAGACCTGGAAGGTGTTTGAGTACAATTCCCCAAAAAACGAAGATAGAGAGACAGAGAGAGAGAAAGAGAGAGAGAGAGAGAGAGAGAGAGAGAGAGAGAGAGAGAGAAAGAAAGAGAGAGAGATAGCGCATGGATCTGTACAGCAGTGAACTCCCCCACCCATACTAGCCCCTAGGGCAGGGAACGTGCTCCGAAAGTGTTTTTTCCAAAACGAACCAAAAAAAACTCATCATCATAATAAAAAAGATACATATACTGTAATTCAGGTTAAGTAAAGACACTGTGATGCAGGGAAAACAGGCAAAAAGAAATTTGGTACAATTTATCAACATCAACATGGGGAAGTCTGTGAGAACGGTTCTAGAGTGGAACGCAAGAATCCTTGCAAAACTTTTTTAGTTTTTAAAAAAGGGGGAGAGAGAGAAAAAATGTTCTGTAGCTACAAAGCACAAGAAATATACTTTTAAT
This sequence comes from Clupea harengus, assembly GCF_900700415.2. Lineage (NCBI taxonomy): Eukaryota > Metazoa > Chordata > Actinopteri > Clupeiformes > Clupeidae > Clupea > Clupea harengus. Next base: position 19,779,801 of record NC_045154.1, read on the forward strand.
AATATTACAGAATCATCATTTTTCATTGATATTGTTATTATTCCATTGTTGTAATTATCATCTTTGTTATTATTGTTGTCATAATCATCCTTTTTCTTTTTTTTCGTCTCTTTCTCAGAGTAAATTTTTCTACGTGTAAAGACTCTATAACCGGAGTAACTACAGCTTTCTACTAAGACACACAGCCCAAAAGACCCAACACCCGAAAGTCACCATGTCAGGACATCGGGCAGAACAGCTGTCTATTCCCCTGTCCCCCCCACCTCCCCCACCCAACATCTTATATCTGTCCCACTTTTTGCTGTTGTCTTTTTATTTTATTTTATTTATTTTTTTATTTTTTATATTTTGCCTTTTTTGTGTTTTTTTGTTTGTTTAATATCATCTATGTGAAGCATTTAACTGTTTCTTTATACAAAGGCTGTAGGGTCATGCTAACTTGAGACACAAGGCCAGTGCGAGAGGACTCCATTACCCAGCCAGTAGACAAACAAAACAGGAAGTGAATGAGAGGCGAGGGATGATGGGAGGTAGGAAGTGATGTACGGAGAATGAGGTGAGGAAGAGGGCAGAAGTGGGTGAGAAAGGTGACAAACAACCAATAAATAAATTAATAAATGAATTAATTAATTAATTTACAACAATAAAAAAGTACATGTTCCTTACATGACAATGTTAATAGGTTCTCATTATACAGTGAACTAGTGTTTCTAGAACTATTCCCAGACTTGTCATTCTCAGGAGATTGGCACTGATATGACACTTTTCGTCGATTTTTGATTGGTTCAGAGGCCAGGGCTTACACACAGCTGATTGGTTCAGAGGCCAGGGCTTACACACAGCTCCGGCCGCTTCTTCCAAAATGCTCACAGGCATGGAGGTGGCCTACTAAAGTGACAGGGAATAGTAGCGTGAACGACAGGAAAAAAAAATTAAAAATACGAAAAGAACAGAAGAGAAGCTGAGAGGGTGCAATCCTGGGTGCTTTCTTTCTCTGGAGTATCAACTAGCCTAACAGAACTAATAGGATCGCCATGAAAACCCAGTCTGAAAAAGCCCAAACAAACAAAACAACAACAAAAACAAACAAACAAACAAAAACAAAAAAATAAACAAAAACAAAAGAGGAACCCGCTACAGCTCAGCCTGTTGTCACTGACCATAATCATTATCATAGTGCTCCCTACAGCTACAGGCACCATCACTGTCCCAGTCATTGATAGAGCTATTGTTGTTGTCTCATCAGAATTAAAGTAACATACAGCAGTATACTCAGGCAAACGTGGACCGGTCAGCATTCTTGACTGATCGCCACGTAATAAATATACATACAATGAACAAAGAACACGAAAAAAAAAAAACATTACAAAAATAATAGATAGATAGATTTTTTGTAAAATAAGGGTTGTTTAGTTTCAACAAAAAGACACAGTGAGAAAGGGAAAGACTACAAATGCAAAAGGATGGAAAAAAAAAAGAAAAAGAAAAAAACAAAACAAAAGAAAAAGGTCCCAACTTTGTTCTAAAACCATAAAGGCTGGGTTTCTATAAGAAATCAGTTCTGTTGGCAGCTCTTTGAAGACAAACTAAAAACATTATATATATTCATATTTATATTTATATATATATGTATGCCTATTTTAAAATTATCATTATTATTATTTACCAACTTGCATTTTCAATAATAATCATTACCAAAGAGGTGACGTGAGCGTGAGCCGTGCGCCCTCAGTACAGGCCACACCCCCGCAGGTTGTTGGCGATGATAATGTCGGTGACGGCGTCGAACACCACCTGGATGTTTCCTGTGTCTGTAGCACAGGTCAAGTGACAGTAGATCTCCTTATTGGGCGAGCGGTTCTTGCTCTCAAACTGTGCTTGGATGTAAGCGGCGGCATCCTCGTAGGTGTTGGGCCCTGGGGAGGAGGAGGAGCGGGACCACACAGGAGAAGAGAGAGAGGGGGAGAGTGAAAGAGGGATCAAGAGAGAGAGAGAGAGAGAGAGAGAGAGAGAGAGAGAGAGAGAGAGAGAGAAAGAGGGAACAAGAGAAAGAGAGAGAGAGCAATGAGAAGGAATGACAAAAAAGAGGAAAGAAAGGAAAAGGAGAGAGATGACATAGGAAAAGAGAGAGAGAGAGTAAGAGAAATGGAAAGAGAGAGAGAGTAAACAAGGGTGAGACAAAGAGGAGAGAGAAAAGGAGAGGGAGGGATGAGAAATATATATATAGATGGAAAAATGAAAGAGTGTGAAAGAACAGGAAATAGGGGGAAAGGAAGAGAGGATAGAGGAGATCCAAAATGAGAAATCCAGTAAAAACAACACCAGAGCCACGTAAGAGAGCTGAGGCCAAGAATAACGAGAGGGAACATTAGAGCCCAGATCTGCTCCATCATGTGTGTTTCTGCTCGAGCGCAGGCCAGCCGAAGACAAACACACAGAGGGCTTTAAGCCAGAGGGCCAAAGTGACATTTTGGGGGAAAATCAATCCCAGATTTCTAATAAGAGCTCTAATTCAAGACACTGGGTGCCAGAGGAGTACTGTCACATGAAAGCAGCTCTGTTGACAAACACAATTGTCCTTTTTATTTTCATCCCATGTTTTGGGATTGCCAAAAATACTATATACCGTAATATAAAATCTATTTAAAAGTTAAATAGCTACATTTTTCTTCTTACTGCTACACTACTTCTAATACTGTTCTTACTGCTACACTACTAATACTGTTCCTACTGCTACACTACTACTAATACTGTTCTTACCGCTACACTACTACTAAAACTGCTACTCATAGTAATAGTAGCTAAGTCGTTTGTCAGATGTCTTTCCTGCAGCTGTGGCTCGGAGCGCTGGCGTCTGGCCGGCCGGCAGCTCCGTCTCTGGCCCAGCGAGGGGGGAGAGCCTGACAGGGAGTCAGAGGTCTGTCTGGCTGTGAGCCACGTCAACCTCTCCGCACCTCAACAGCCCTGCTAGTGCTCTGCCGTCACACACGCCATCGACCCGGGACGCTCAACACTACGCCCTCGGAGGCTCCCAGAGAATACCCAGAGCTCTCGCAGGACTGACCCAAATCTGCAGCCCGTGGCCTACTGAGCTACTGTGCTGGGGGAGAGAGAGAGGGGGGACGACTGAGCCAAAAATAAAATGAGCGCGAGGCTCTCCCAGAGATGCGGATGGATCTCAGGGGGCTGGAGAACCAACATGGATTCTGCGTGTGCAGATGTGTGTGTGTGTGTGTGTTGTTGTACTTATGTGTAACACGTTCATATGTAACACGTGTATCATTGATGTGTATACATGCATTTCTATACTTTATTCTGTGTGTGTGTGTGGGAGGGCAAGGGAGGGGGGCAAGTATGTCTGTCAGCAAGTGTGTGAAAGACTGGAGATAAATATGAGTGGGGGGTGTGTGTATGTGTGGTAAACATGTGTAGTAAACATGTACATGTCTCTGTGTGTATTATCTGCATCTGTGCATGTCAGTGTGCATGTGTGTGTACTGGTGTATGTGTGTGTGTACTGATGTCTGTGTGTGCATGTGTGTACTGGTGTCTGTGTGTTTACTGATGTGTGTGTGTATGTACTGGTGTCTGTGTGTGTGCATGTGTGTGTACTGGTGTCTGTGTCTGTGTGTGTGTACTGGTGTCTGTGTGTATGTGTTTGTATGTGTGTACTGGTGTCTATGTGTATGTGTTTGTGTGTGTTGGTGTACTGGTGTCTGTGTGTGTGTCCTGGTGTATGTGTTTGTGTGTGTGTGTGTGAGCCTGCTGCAGACTGGGCCTTCACACATCCGTCTCTGCCTCTGCACTCTCCTTGACTGCTCAAGCGTGCTGCTGCTGCCTCTACTCCGCTGCGCTCCTCTCTCTCTCTCTCTCTCTCGAGTCACGGGTGACCGTCTCATCCTGTCAGAGTCAGCCTGGTAATGGCTGCTGCCTGTAGCTCTTATCTCCCTCCCTTTTTCTCTGGGCTTTTCTGACCACAGGTCAGTGTACACGCACAATGCTGAATGTCAACAGAGATTTCAGTGACAATACCACGTTGATTTTTTGGGGGGGGGGGGGGGGGGGGGGGTCTTACACAGATGTCTTACACCTTATTCATCTTTCTCTGTGTGCACAGCCGGGCATGACGACATGCAGTGCCTTTTAAAATCCTTAAAATTGACTTGAAAATCGACTCGCTCACCTGAATCTACTCCCTCAAGCGCTCCATTAATTTTCAGATTTGCATCCTGAATCTCATATTAGTCGTAATCTTAATGTAGTTCCCAACTCCTGGATTATTACTCAATCTACATCCCATTGGACTGATATTCATCTAAAAGGTGTTAGGGTGTCCATCTGACAGTGTTTACAGTGAGGGCTAGCCTTGCTCTGAGAGGTCAGTGGTGCAGACATTAGAGTGTAGTGCTGGCAGACGCGGGCTCACTCTTACCTTGGTATTCAGGGAAACAGATACTCAAGGCGGATTTCTTAATCTTTTCAGCGAACAGGTCTTTCTTGTTGAGGAAGAGAATGATGGAAGTGTCAATGAAGAATTTGTTGTTACAGATGGAATCGAAGAGCATAAGAGACTCGTGCATGCGATTCTGAAAAGGAGAAACGAGAGAGAAAGAGAGGGAGCAGAGGTAGTGGAGGAATAGAAAGAAAAAGAGGTAGTGGAGGAAGAGAGAGAAAGAAAGGGAGGGAGGGAGAGAAAGAGAGCAGGAGAAAAGATTAGCATTAGGTATAAAAACAACAGCAGAGGAAGCTGAACCCAGACAGCTGATGGGATAAGGCAGAGAAAGCATTAGTCAGTGCAAGCACCACTTTCACCCGGCAGAGATGTTTGGTTCATGTGTGTGTGCGTGCCATGTGTGTGTGTGGGCACCGTGTGTGTGCGCGTTGGACAACACAGAGTCCAGTAGGTTAGAATAGGCTGTAACATGCTGTGGATGGGAGAGGCAAACTTAAGGAAAAATGAAAACAAACAAACTAAATAAATAAAGTCTGTAGACTTTAAACAAAGCATAGTTGAATTCTCAGCTGTTCCCTGCAGTTCTAAAATGCTGGTGTATCCAGCAGACACGAATTACTGGAGATGGGGGAGGGAAGCGAAATGGAGAGAGAGAGAGAAAGAGAGAGAGGCAGAAAGAGAGAGGGAAGGAGAGAGAAAGCTCTGCATGTTGCTACAATATGCACTGTTATGAGTATTCATTTCCTGTGCGCCTCTCCTCCAGCCCTCTAAGCTCCTCCCCATGAACCATGACCCTATGGTTAAGAAGCAGAGCGCTTTCAACACCAGGAGGACGTGAGACAGAGGAGCAGTAGAGAGCTTAAGGGAGAGAGACACAGAGAGAGAGAGAGAGGGAGAGAGAGAGAGAGTGAGCGAGAGAGACAGAGAGAGAGAGATAGAGAGCGGGCAAAGCAGAGGTGTGATTCTACATACATAAAGCTTAAGCCCTCCATAATCGTCATGTTTTTGATTATGTCCTTTTTCTACTTCACACAAAAAAATCTCGTAAATCCACCTCTACAAGAAAGGGGATGTCATGGTGAATTCTCAAAAAATGAAAATCACATTTCCCACATTCCCACCCCCTCGATCTATGAAACAGCAATGTACACAGCAAGGACACAAACATACACACACACAAACCAAACACAAACACACACACACACACCATACACTGATAATCAGTGAAGTATAGAGAATAAGAGAAGCTTAGAGGCAATGGGACCCAGTAAGAGAGGGGAGGTCAAACAGTACAGTTCAGATGGACTTAGGATTCACTCAGGACTCAGTAACCACTGGACACTGTGTTTCATGGGTTCTTTATTCAATCATTTTAATATAAATACCGTTCAAATAAATAATGACAGCAGGGACAGAGACATTGGAGAAAAAAAACAGTAATTACAGCAGAGGTGCTGGCAGCAAACAGGGACAGGCCCCACAGAGGTTTGCCATAGGGAGGGGCGCTGTTTACCTGCCGTGGGACCTGTGGCACAGGTGGAGCTCAAGGAAGAGACGCTAATAGGGAAATGCCCCTGAAAAGAAAATGGGGGACTATAATCAAACCTGGCAACAACAATCTGTCATTGACTGCATTGTGTAACAAAAAGTAATTAATTATGTAAAAAAATAAATAAATAATAACAACAACAATAATAGTAAGCTGTGGCTGTGTTTGCATTGTTTAAACCACCTGCCCCAATGTCAGTGTGCAAAAGAACAGAATGGCAATGTCTGTGTAAAAAGCTTTTGGCAAGAAGTGTGGGATATATTTGTATATACAGTATACACATATAACAAAAAAATAAAGACAAACTTTTGCACGCTGTGTGGCTCCTGCATAATTTAAGTTGGCTGTGGGAAGCCTATCGCTCAAGCAAAGAGAAAGAGAGAGAGAGAGAGAGAGAGCGAGAGATAGAGGGAGGGAGGGAGCGAGAGAGAGAAAGAGAGAGAGAGAAAGAGGGAGGGAGAGAGAGAGAAAGAGAGAGAGCGAGGGAAGGATAGAGAGTGAGAAAGCGAGAGAAAAAGCCTAAAGCCATGAGGGACAAGCAGAGTCTGGATTCACTTCAGCCATTTTTTCTCCTCCTCTGTCTGACAATCTCCGAGCCCATGGCTCTGGCTGCACCCCACCCCTCCCCTCTATGCCTCCTCTAGTCACCCCAGCGCTCCCTGAAGCACCCAGATGCCCATGATGGATGGAGGGATGCTTGAGAGAGAGAAAATGAGAGAGAGAGAGAGATAGAGAGAGAGAGAGAGAGGGATGCTTGAGAGAGAGAGAGAGAGAGAGGGAGGGAGAGAGAGAGAGAGAGAGAGAGGGATGCTTGGGGCTCACGGAGGAAGCCGGCTCTGTAGACTCTGCCTCCTGTATCAAATAAGAGATTTGAAGGGCTGCTTCCACAAAATGGCGCCGGAATCTGCCTCATGTGTGAATGTGGAGGGAAGGGATGGGAGGGAAGGGGGGCAACACACCCCATGGCTCAGGCATACTTTATGGCAGCTAACTCACTCTACCATCCAGCACTTGGCACTGGCATTGTGTGTGTGTGTGTGTGTGTGTGTGTGTGTGTGTGTGTGTCTGTCTGTTGGCAGATCAGGTACTTCTTGATCAGTGTGACACATGAGGGGAACTGTGAGAGGAGAGGAGGGACATGTACAGAATGTCTTGCTAATCCTGCACAAACACTAACATGGCTGGCAGTGTGACACACACACACACACACACACATACACACACACACACAGCCAGGCAAACACAGGTGGGCTCGACCGCATAGGCCACCACCTATCAGTCTCACAGTGGCGGACAGAACCAATTACCCATAAGCCTCTTTACCTTGGGCCGAGAACTTCATTACCCATAAGTCTCCCTGCTGCGGTCACTGATTTTATTACCCATCATTCCCTCAACCAAATACACATTCTTCATGGCCCAGTGAACTCATGGTATTTGCCGACCTGGAAGCCATCTTTCAGCAAGACGGCCCTCTCACAGAACCCTGAGCTCACTGCTCTCAGTTGGGCTCTTAAATGGGAGAGATGCTGGCCTTCCAGCTGTGAGGCGTGGCACACACAAACACACACACACACACACACACACACACACACACACACACACACTCTGAGACGCAGAGCTGGGAGTGCTCTGATAACCCTTCCCATCTTCATCATGAAAAGAAAAGATTTCTATCGAAATAGAAAACCAAGAAGAAAATCATCCGGAAAACAAAGTCTGGATGAATCGGGCAACAATCTTCTGCTCATTTGAATTCAGATGACACAGAGGGAGAAAAAGAAAGAGAAGGAGAGTCAGAGAGACAGAAAGAGAGAGAGAGAGAGAGGAAAGAAGAATCCTGTGGTGAAGTCTGTGATCGTGTAAGCATCATGAAGTTCGAAGATGCTGAGGAATTTGAAAGTGCTGGAATGATTCAGAGGGGCCACCAGGGCCTGTGCACAGACACAGACACACACAGACACACAGACACACAGACACACAGACACACACACACACACACACACACACACACACACACCCTCTCTCTGTCTAGCCCAGTCAGCGAGGGAATCCGCTGTGAAAGGCTTCAGTCGTTTCTGGACCCTTGCTCTGCACTTGCATCAGCATGGCCAAGGTGCTCACAGAGACGCTTCTGCCACAGATCCTCCTCCTCCTCACTCACTCATGCACGTGTGCACATCGGCCACCGTGTGGCGCTGCAGGTGTGTATGGGGTGTTTTGGGAAGGACAGGGAGGGGTGCACACGGAGGCCCCCCCCCCACCCGCTGCCCCCCTCTCCTCTGGGTGGGGTTAATGAGGGGAGCAACAGCTGTTTCCTGCAAAAATAATCTACAGATGGCTAATCAGTCACGGCCGTGTGTGTGTGTGTGTGTGTGTGTGTGTGTGTGTGTGTGTGTGTGTTTGTGTGTGGCACTGAACAACATCTCAATGGCACCACAGGAGTAAGAGGTGACTTAAGGACAGCCCACTGGGACTACATAAACAGCGCACGCGATTGACACAACAATGACTGGTGTGCGATGTGACCCAAGTCATGATTTGGCACACGATTTGCCCCCAAAGAAAGGAACAAGACTCACTGCGTGTGTGTGAGTGTGTGGCGTGATGCTAGACTTCAGCTTCATAAACAAACAGTTTAAAAGAGAGAAGGATGGAGGGTAAAACAGGCATCAGTGCAATCAGCGGTGGGACAGCCTCTCTCAGAGCAACAGAGAGAGGAGAGAGCTGCTCTGAGATCTGGTGTGTGTGTGTGTGTGTGTGTGTGTGTGTGTGTGTGTGTGGGCTGCGGGACCGTGAGTGTTAGCCAAATTAAATCCCGGCACCGGTGGCCGGAGGCAGCAGACTGAGACAGCAGAGGGGTGGATAGACACAAGAGGCACGGACTCCAGATGGATTAGCTGTACTCACGACACAGACGCACAGGCACGGCACGCTGGCCACTGCCTCGCACGCTGCTGCTACTGTCGCATCACTAAGGAGAGAAAGAGAGAGAGAGAGAGAGATAGAGAGAGAGGGAGAGAGATAGAGAAAGAGAAAATCTGCCCTCAGCTGCAAGAGACAATCACACCCTTCTGAAGCCTATCTACAGAGCTCCGGAGCACAGAGAAGGAAACACAAAAGCAAGGCCCAGTAACAGTTTGATGAAAAGGGGGAAAACAGCGTAGAAAAATGTCCTTAAAAAAAAAAACATTTTGGCATGTAGATGCTGAGTCCTTTGTTAAAACAATTTCAAAGGTTCAGGGTTTCTGTCTCTGACTGTTTTTGGCCAAGAGCTAAGGCGGAGAAATTCCTCACAATAGCAAATAGAAGTAAAACAGACTGGGGTGGAATTCAAAAGGCTGCTCAAGCCATTCACTGCGTGGCCAGAATAAGAACATAAACAAAAATCTAAGTAGCTATTCAAGCTTTCCACAACCAGTGACAGCCTCAGAGAGACCTTTTATCACCTCTCCTTGGTCTTACAAGAACATGGCTACTGCTAAAGGTTAATTGGATGTGTAACATGACTTATGATAAATGATCTATTAGGATCAATTATTAATTTACAGGCTGCTGTTTTAAATCTACTGTCACACGACCATATCTTACTGTTGTCATGTTGATTGCGGAGAATAAGCTGTACAGCCCTTCTGACAATTCCCCCCCCCCACCCCCAAAACAGCCGTGTGGCGATTTGGCGAAGGGATTGCGTGCCTCGCGCCAATTTTACGCTCGTTTAAAACAGCCCCTTCACAGTGCAGAGAGCACTCGAGCACAGCGGCGTTCTGATGCCATTTAAAGGCCAACAGTTGTGTTTCATCTGAAGTACAAGACTTCTGTGCTGGCACTGCAGTTCAATACACAACATACCATGATGGTCTCAAAATTCTTCACTGAAACATAGTTAGAGTTATGCTATTTGGCAGACACTTTTGTCCAAAGCGAAAATAAAAGTCAATTTGTGTGCTGTGGCTGTGGTGGAGTAACTTGAGCCGACACTCTTGCCTAGCGAAACATTATGGTGTATAATGCATGTTTTACAGTGCGTTACAGTATTTTCTCTCACATCCTTCCTATGTGGTCGTGCACATTATGATATAGAATCTATATAACACAGTGTTCTCCAGATAGCAGGAGTCTCCTCAGTCCATACTCTGATACACCATGTCTAAGACCCCGGTGACATTACCGGTGACAATGACAATCAAAGGTCTCATCTTTGACACATAGAGAATAGCACAAATGAAGCCACAGTGATCTTTGGTCTTTCTGCAAGCATAGGTGATACTACTGTGGATGTCATCGGTCTACACTTGGCATCATTTTGGGATATATCCGCTTTGGCTTATTCCCCGACAGCACGAAGTACTGTAGGATTGTGGGTAAATAATGGCTTTTCTTCAACTGCTGTATAAACTACAAAAACTAATTTCTAATAAAAAATGACAGCTTCATATGACACTAAAATTTTTCTGTCAAATAAAGGAATCTTTTGTATTAGTAAAAAAAAGGGTCCTTTGCAAGCTCATGAACTGGCAGCCAAATCATTTTTTAACAGAGGACTCACAGCAGTGTGTGTGTGTGTGTGTGTGTGTGTGTGTGTGTGTGTGTGTGTGTGTTGGAGGGGGTGGGGAGCGCAGTCTAAGCTTAAGACATCAGAAGTCTAGTAAACATGGTGAACATGGGAGAAACAGGGGGGGGGGGGGGGACAAAAGAGAGTTCTGCTGCCCCCGACGAGGTCAGGGGTCAGGGGTCAGTAGAGGCCGCAGCCCCGCAGGTTGTTGGCGATGATGACGTCAGTGACGGCGTCGAAGACGAACTGGATGTTGTTGGTGTCGGTGGCACAGGTGGTGTGGGCGTACACCTCCTTGTGGGTGGACTTGTTCCTATTCTCGTACTGAGTCTGGATGTAGGCCACGGCCTCCGTGTAGGTGTCAGGGCCTGGTGAGCAGGAAGATGGAGGAGGACGAGGGTGGGGAGGAAGAGGTTGGGGAGGAAGAGGTTGGAGAGGAAGAAGAGGAGGAGGAAGACATGATAGGGTGATGGGTAGAAGATGGAGGAGGAGAATGGGGAGGAAGAGGAGGAGGAGGAAGAGGAGGAGGTTGGGGAGGAAGAGGTTGGAGAGTAAGAGGAGGAGGAGGAGGAGGAGGAGATGATAGGGTGATGGGTAGAAGATGGGAGGAAGAGGGAAGGAGAGAGGTAAAGAAACAAAGACAGAGATAGAGACAGAAAGATAGAGATGGACAGAGAGGAATATTGACAGATATGAGAGAGAGAGAGAGAGAGAGAGATAGAGCGAGAGAGAGAGCACAAGAGAGAAAGAGAGGGAGAGAAAATACGATGAAGGGGAGATGTAATGGAGGCATGAATGAAAGGCAATCAGGCCCAAGGTGAACAGGACTCAACAGAACCCAAAGATAACAAAAGAAAAGTGAGAACGAAGAGAGAGAAAAGAACACCAGTGAACAGAAGAGAGTACGGGAGTGGAGGAGTGGAGGGGCGGAGGAGTGGAGGATGGGGTGGGACAAAAGAAAAATGAAATGGTGCATGAGACTGAGGGTAATGGGCCCACATTTTTAGCAGTTTCATGTCTAATCTAATCTAGACTCTAGCCCCAGGAATACTGTACTCGGGTCTGCTAAATGAACTGGAGGCTGCGGAGGTCCCTCGTGTGGTGTGTGTGTGTGTGTGTGTGTGTGTGTGTGTGTGCTAGGCACACCACTCCTTTGTCAGTGCTCTGACTCTGCGTCAGTCAGGAGCTCACCTCCAACACACTCTTCATCTTCATCTTCACCAGTCCACCTCTCCTTTATATCTATCTATCTCTCTCTCTCTCTCTCTCTCTATCTCTAGCTATCTCTCTCTCTCTATCTCTCTCTCTCCCTTCTCCTTCTTTTGCCTCCCACTCTCTTCTCGAGTTGTTTCATTCTCTCCTCCTCATCATCAGAGTCTACCTCTACTATCTATTAATCTATCTTTTCTTTCCCTTCCTCTTTTCCTTCATGCTCTCCTCATTTCTACGTATATCAATCATCCATTTTTAGACCTCTTTCCTTTTCTGGCCTCCTCCAATCTCCAGGCCTGGCTGATGTCACGGTGACCATGGTACTGAGGAGAATGGGTTACCTGGGTACTCAGGGAAGCAGATACTAAGGGGAGATTTCTTTATTTTTCCCTCAAATATGTCCTTCTTGTTCAGGAAAAGAATGATGGATGTCTCTGTGAACCACTTGTTGTTGCAGATGCTGTCGAAGAGCTTCAAGGACTCGTGCAGACGGTTCTGGGGGAAGGGAGAACAAACTGTCAGGTTCCACCAGTCTGCTATCTCGCTCTTACACTTACACACACACACCTACACACACACACACACACACACACACACACACACACAGACACACAGACAGGCACACTTACAGTACATACACACACACACACAGAGGGACACACGCACTAACGCTGGCACTGACACTGACATGCTTGCATGCACACACACACACACACACACACACACACACACACACACACACACACACACACACACACACACACACACACACACACACAAGTAGTTGTACCAGTAGAAAAGGAGAAAAAAAGCTGGGGGAAATCAAAAGCAGGGAAGAGAAATGAAGACGACTGCCTTTCCAGGAGGATCAAATGGCACATCTCTCTGCAACCATTATGTGGTTGTTCTTTCTAAACCAGAATCATGATCTGATTGGCTGAGTTGTTTTGGAAAAATGTAGCATGGCCCCTACAAGCTGCAGTTCAGGGCATTAGTCAGAATCACAGTCCATCATGCAGCTGGTTAACATGAGCTGAAGCAGACCCTGTGGTGCCCCCGCACCCACCGGGGGACATGCTGGGGGAGGGGGGCATGCTTGGACTAGGTGGGGGGGGGGTTATTCACATTGGTTTATATGCAGTGGTTGGTTGGGGGCTGGATACTTGGTTGTCCCTCTGGAGGATCCAGAAGATACTAATCCAGAGTTGGAAGCAGACACTCTCTCTGATGTGTGCAGAGATGGAGGCCATTTTCTCAGGGAGTGTGTGTGTGTGTGTGTGTCTGAGTGTGTGAGTGTGTGTGTGTGTGTGTGTGTGTGTGAGTGTGTGTGTGTGTGTGTGTGTGTATGTGTGTGTGTGTGTGTGTGTGTGTGTGTGTGTGTGTGTGTGTGAGTGTGAGTGTGTGTGTGTGTGTGTGTGTGTGTGGGAACAGAGCAGAAGGGCCAAACACACTTCATCTGGTGTAATAAACACTCACACTAAATCTCATTCTATTAATCACCTAATGGCAGGGGAAAAAACCTTTGTGACAACAAATCATGTCCTGCTTAAAAGCTTCTTGATCGATTTCAGAAATGCATAGTCATGGTGTTACCTACAGACTCTCACTTTCTCTCTCTTACCCACACAACCAAACATGCACTCCCACATACATACATACATACATAGACATGCTACATTGTGAATACAGATTGACAAACACATGGATCTATCCTCTCTACACAGAAAGTTTTTTTTAACTCATTACACTAATGACACACGGTAATGACACATACACACACATACACACACACTGAAACAGACTCTACCAAAACACAACATAAAGGAGTGCTGCTTTCAACTCTTTTCAGTGTCAGGCTGATGCTTAGCTGTTTGCGGGTGTTGTTGTTGTTGTTGTGGTTGTTGTTGTTTTTGCGTACCTGGGTGAGTGTTTGTAGGATGGGACCTCTGGGAGCTCGGCGGAGCCGGGTGGGGGTTTAGCGATTGGCGAGTGGTTAGAGAGGACAGCCGATGGCGAGAGATGACAGCAGAGGAGCTGAGGCATTTGAGACGGAAGAAATCGAGCTGCTGGGGGCGAGGGGGGAGCCGCCGCTGGAGCAGCACACACCAGCCGGCCAGCAAGGAGAGACGCCAGCTCGCTCACCGGCCCCAGGACACACACACACACACACACACAATCACACACACACACGCACCCCTACGTAACCACAAGCACTCAAGCACACACACACACACACACACGCGCACTCTCGCATACTCTCAGAATGACCCGGCCCCAGCTCGAAGAAAGAGTAGCCGAAGAGCAGTCCAAATCTCCAGGACAAAGACTGCGGAACACTCCAGAACAAAGGTCATGGAACACTCCAGAACCAAAGCTTGTGGAATGCTCCAGAATCAAAGCTCACAGAACGCTCCGGAACCAAAGCCAACACATATAACATCCTCAGACAGATCTGCTGTGCGGCTTCAGTGCAAACCAAGGGCTGAATGGCTGATGGACACATTATGACACTGACTAAGACAAGCCCTTACATTCTGGAGTTTAGATGACTATCTGATTCTCACTACAATCACAGCCTCCAATCCTATGTTTGCACTGAAGCCAGTTTAGGTGAAACATCTTGGAGACCCCATTGTGAGTTGTGAGAAAAGGGCAGAGGGAGGTAGAGACAGCACAAAGAGCAGAGAGAGGCAAGACACATGGTGAAGGGGGACAGTACAGGGAAACAGGCATATGTAGTTTTCACTCATAACAAGGTGAGAAATAGAAGAAGAAGGTTGATGAATGCTGGTAATATCTGATGTGGGTGTTTTCAATGGTGTTTTGTCCAAAGCAGTCATAGTGATTAACCAGTGTCTACAGACTGGTTTGAACACATTACATCAGTCTGTATTCACTCTTACTGTTATGAACCACCTCAGCGATGACCCGTTTTTTTATTCAGAATAGGTGCAGTCACTCTCTTACACCTTGCAAACCTACACTCTTTTTCAGTGTGGACCCAGCAGATGCCTATGTTCTGGTACCCATAGTGAAACACTGAAAGACATGGGACTCATACAGTCTAACAGCGAGCTGACCCTGTGCGGATGCGGGCCTGTAACGGGCCGGTTCCGTCACAGAGTTCCCTGCCTATCAGGGTCTGGGCAGCCTCAGCCGGGGCCCTCTGGTGCAGACCGATTAGAACCTCCAGAGGGCGTCCCGTCGCCGTGGCGGTTCCTACAGATCAGCTGACTCTGGAACAGATCCATTCCGGAGGCGGAACACATCAGAGCCAGATCCGATCAGAGTCGGATCCGTTTCTGAAGAGTCCCATCCAGGGAATGACCTGACCGGAGCGGAATCAGCTGAACACAGCAGCAGCTGACACAAACAGCATTAATGACGGTGGCCTGGGCGGTCCACACAGAACAAAATGAACCAGGCCTATTGTTCTTTCCAGCGGGTCATTTCGAAGAAAACAAAGAGGTGGAATTAAAACGAGAAAAATATTATGTTTTTTCATTTCCTACAGGTCAAAAGGTGGCAAAAACAATGTGCTAGATAGATATTAACTGCAAGCAAGTTTCTGACTAAACATGCTGATGTTTCAAATTTTCCTGTAGACTGGGCAATCTTTTCCAGGCTGAAAAAAACTGTTTTTAAATGTTTTTATTTTGGGTCCTTTGTTTTCCCCAACCCACCCCCAGCGTTGGTAATGTGATTAATGAGGTTAGCTTCTTCAAATTATGAGTATTTACATTTTAGTGAAAGAGTTACACATGACATGCAGCAGACAAAATGAAGAGATACTTTCTGTGTGTGTGTGTGTGTGTGTGTGTGTGTGTGTGTGTGCATACATCTGGGCATATACTGTTGATATGTGTGTGTTGAGGTGTGTGTGTAGACAGGTAGACCTGAAGTCAGAGCTCACTTTAAACAGCCAGTAAATCTCTCTGGCAGGCACAGTGTGGGCTCAGGGGTCGTGTGGATTTATAGTGAGGCTAAGCTGTGTGCGTTTCCTCTGAACTACTCTACCACTGTGAATGTGTGTGTGTGTGTGTGTGTGTGTGTGTGTGTGTGTTTCCTCTGCCTCAGTATGAGTGTGTGTGTGTTTGTGTGTGTTTCCTCTACTAGCGTAACTGTCAGCGTTTACTGCCACTGTGAGCGTGGGACGGCGTGACAAGTGACCGCCCCTTAGAGTTATGGCACCAGAAATGAAGTTGTGGGAAAAGGACAAAAAGCACCTTTTCAGTGGGACTTCTGAGAACTGACTCCACACTCCTCCTGTGTCTCTCACTGTCTGTCTCATCCCGTCTCTGTCCCTGTATGTCCTCCTGTGTCTCTCACTGTCTGTCTCATCCGTCCCTGTATGTCCTGTGTCTCTCACTGTATGTCTCATCCCGTCCCTGTCCCTGTATGTCCTCCTGTGTCTCTCACTGTATGTCTCATCCTGTCCCTGTATGTCCTCCTGTGTCTCTCACTGTCTGTCTCATCCCGTCCCTGTCCCTGTATGTCCCTCTGTGTCTCTCACTGTCTGTCTCACCCCGTCCCTGTTTGTCCTTCTGTGTCTCTCACAGTCTGTCTCATCCCATCCCTGTTTGTCCCTCTGTGTCTCTCACAGTCTGTCTCATCACGTCTATGTTTCACACTGTATGTCTCTCTGTCCTCTGTTCTACCCTGTCTGACTACTCCATCACTAATTTCAGATCCCCTGGTCAACCGTATCTCATATTCAGTCTTATTCCCAGTTACGTGTTTGGTCTGGTATTTTGTGGTGTGTGTGTGTGTGTGTGTTTGTATCTTCATCTTGTTGACAAGGACACGTCGCCGGACTAGACCAGTGGTGCTTTGCAGCAGTGGACACCACACACATATTCCTGGTTTGCTTTGTGGGTGTTTAATGGTGGACTCACCGTGGTCTCGTCTTCATGCAGGACCTGGTCATAGCCACTGAGAGCTACGCAGAAGATGATGGCCGTCACGTCCTCGAAGCAGTGGATCCACTTCTTCCTCTCCGACCTCTGGCCGCCCACATCAAAGAGCCTGAGAAGACAGAGGATGAGTCAGTGAGTCACACTGGCCTACACACACACACATCACACACTTACTGTGTACAGCCTTGCACTTATACACACACACTCACCTCATACAAATACACACACACACACACATCACACACACCACACGCCACATACACACACATATACAGTATATATATATGCACACACACACATACACATACCCACACAAACACATGGCACGGCCCTCCACAGTATAATATAACAAATATGACACCAAACACTACCCAGAGTGCATGCCTTCATACTGTAGACTTCAATGATCACATATAAATCTGCACGCGAGGCAGAGTGCCTGAGCAAACACAGCTGGACTATGTTATGGCAGCCCGCAGGCACCTGGGACAACAACATCTGCTCAAATACACCGGAGGAACTCCTGGATGACA
The DNA here is from genome assembly GCF_900700415.2 of Clupea harengus. Classification (NCBI taxonomy): domain Eukaryota; kingdom Metazoa; phylum Chordata; class Actinopteri; order Clupeiformes; family Clupeidae; genus Clupea; species Clupea harengus. Next base: position 19,797,019 of record NC_045154.1, read on the forward strand.
AACCTTTCATAGCATTAAAATGAGTAAAAGTATTGGCATAGACGTGAGTGTTTATAGTTATGGTGGACACACACACACACACACACACAAACACACACACACACACACTGAGAGAGATAGAGAGAGAGATAGAGAGAGAGTGTTTGGTTGCAAACACGGACGGTAATGTATTACCACTCAAAGCTAAGAGCACATTACTGTGCTGACTGACTGACTAGACTGACTAAACTGAATCCTGAAAACTGAACTCTCATGTACAGTAAATATATACATCATCATATACAGTAAATAGTGGGTGGCTCATCTCACATACTACTGTAAATGGGGCTTCCCAGTCCTTCTCCCTGTTCTGCATACCTGACTGAACCCGTCAGTGGCAGGACTTGACACACGGCAGAACACAGCTGATTTAGCTACTCAACACCATGTCTGTGATGGGTGTAATTGGAGCCGGGACAGACAGGAGATATATGGTGCAGGTGGGATCCAAGAGCAAGATTATGAAGCCCTGATGTAAACTGATATGACACTCGTCTAGACCACACTGAACTGGCCTGCCCTGTGCTTAACCCTGCTCCCAGCTACACTCACAGGCACTGCAAACAGCCCCGCCTGGTCACGCCAGGCACTTCACTCTTGACTTTGGAGGGAATTTGAAAGAAAATCTATGTTTGGATTGTTATGGGATAGCTATGGGACTAGCCAACATATAATAACAGATTAAGGAGAATTTCTTTCCACTTTTAGGACCACTTAGGAGACATCGAGTGGTGGTTTATGGTTTCAGGAAAAAATATAAAGAAATGAGCTTACAGTTATTGTGATAAAGTATCACATAATAAGATTGATGGATAACTGCATTGACTAAGCTAGTGTTTTCTGACTGGGTCAATCGCACACTAGTCAATCATTTCCCAGCACTGTCTGTCATAAGCAGACTAAATGATGCTATGAACTGAAGAAGAGACCACATTGATTTACACAAAAAAACAAAAAACAACAGATTTTCAGAACTGAGGGAGGCTTCTATAGTGTCCATGACTCCATCTACAAGTATCTCTACTCAGAAAGAGACAGAGACAAATGGAAGAAAAGAAGAGAAAAAAAAACAAAGAAAAAGATAGAGAAAGATAAATAAAGAGGGAAGATGCACAGGAACACACAGTGACAGATGAAGAAAGAGAGAGAAACAGGCAGAAGGAGAAAGGGAGAGAAAATGTCAAGGTTCCAGTTCCATTGTTCTGGACTGTGACACAGTCAGAGAGATAAGGAGAGAGAGAGGGAGAGAGAGAGAGAGAGAGAGAGAGAGAGAGAGAGAGAGAGAGAAAGAGGTGGCGTTGAGGGTGGGGTTGTGCTGTACCTCTCTGCAGGAGAGCGGCTCAGTAGGCACTGCACTTGACTGACTTTACATACATTAACACTTTATTTTAGGCTCATCTTTTCCAGGGGAGGAGGGGTGTCAGGGGGATGAGGGAGAGAGAGAGAGAGAGAGAGAGAGAGAGAGAGAGAGAGGCAGACAGAGAGAGAGAGAAAAATGGAGACAGAGAGAGAGAGAGGGTGGGGAAAAGAGAGAGAGAGAGTGTGTGTGGCTATGTATGTAAGTGTGTCTATTTGTGCGTGTGTGAGCAAGGGTGACAGAAAAAAAACAGGGATGGAGAGACAGAGGCAGTGAGGCAGTGTGTATGAGTGAGAGACAGAAATAAAGAGAGGGAAAGAAGGAGACAGTGTGTGTGTGAGAGATTGAGAAAAAGAGAACTTGTGTTCGCGGCTGTGAGGATCAGACATGTGTTTGTGTGGTGTGAGATCACCACCCTCCCTTTCAATTGGATTCTAATTTCTGCCTTGTGTCACACAGAGGACTTAATGAGACCTCCTCTAATGCATCAGCCCTGGTCCTCACACACACACACGCACACACTCACACACGTACGCACGCACGCACGCACGCACGCACGCACGCACGCACGCACGCACGCACGCACGCACGCACACACACACACACACACACTCACAGCCAATAGGTATGTTTCAGATACAAAGCTCTAGATCAACTTTAAGAGAATCATTCTGAGAGACTGATTATAAAAATCAGTGCTTACTTGTATAATCATGGACTCTACGGATCCTTAACACACACACATTCATAATTAACATTTTCAATTGATTTGAATTTTTTTTTTTTTAGATTAACAAAAACTATCTGTTGCTTTAATAAGCAGGAATATTAGAGACTATTACAGAGTGTTATAAAGAGTATTCCTAAAAAAGGGTCTGAGTGAGGTTATTCCAGGATATCCTCACTCATGGAATGCCTCTTGTCCAATTAGAAATCAATAATGATTATCAAGACTGTTTCTTGGAACATTTCACATGCAGTAGTGAAAGTGTTCCAAATCAGTCAACCAACTGTAGTTCTCAGAATGTTAGGCAGCATTCCAGGACATTCCAGAACACTGGACAGTAGTCCTCCGACCATTAGGCACTGTTCCAGGATGCTCCCTGTTGGCTGCCGTGCTGGCCACAACCAGCTGTCCTTGAGCGAGAGAGTGGGGCTCACCTGAAGTGCAGGTTCTTGAAGACGAAGTGGGTTTCTACGATGCCAGTGGTCTTCACTCGGGTTCTCAGGATGTCCTGCTCTGTGGGCTGGTAGTCTGGAGCTCCAATCCGATCTAAACTGTCTAGGTAGCTGGAGGGGAAGAGGAACCAGGAAGAAAGAGACATTAGATTGGCCGCTCCTCAACCTCAGTTCAGTGCAAATTAACTCATGGCTCTGAGGAAAAAGGACTAGACTTGCATTGATTTGGGTTAGACATGGCTGTTCTATTACACTGTATGTTTGAATGTTTTTTCTCCACAGGAATAATTTCCCGTTTGCTGTTTCAGCCTCGAAGGGATCAAGGGATAAAAATGGGATATTCTGTCATTCCCTTCTCATCCTCAAACCTTATAACCCTCTATTAGGCATTTTTGGCTGTGGGACACCAGAGGAATTTGGCTGCAGGGTCTCAGAGCAGCTCTCTTTCTAACCCACAGCCATGACTGAGACCAGTCCCTTCTGGGTCCATAGATCATGTTGTGCAGCACAGACAAGCAAGCCTTACATGGGTGGCTAGTGGCACAGGCTTGAGTAGACATTGGTAGAATTTCCCCTTTTGGGTAAACAGGCCCCTTTAAGGTACACAACATATTAAAACAAAGTATTACATTCCAACTTTGTAAGAACTCTTAAAAGCCTACTGATTTCACCTCCTTTAGAAACAGCGATTCCTGCCCGCACAAATAGGATTATAGGAGCCATCTAGGTTATGTTATGCTATTAAGTGAAGACCTATAATCACTGGTACATTTAACAGAGGAATGTGAAGGCTTCCTGAAGGCTTTGAAATACTGACTCAGCTGTCCATTTAGCTCCAGAGCATTTTAAACATGCTCATTATATTTAGTGAGATGTTGAGTCTAACCTTGATTTAGTCCCCCCCCCCCCCCCCCCTCATAGACAGCCTGTTGTTATCAATCTGTTCAAGCTGTCACCTGTTTCAATTTTCCCTAGGTTACACACACACACACAAACACACACCCACACACACACACACACTCCGTGACTCTTCGCAGCCAATCAGAGCAGCTTGTTGGCAGTTAAGAGCCGAGAGGCTGGTAACTAGTCACTGGTGACAGTGGCCCCTGCGGTAGACTGGCAAAGCCATTACACACCTGACGCCCCTCTTCCACCTCTCCTGCCACGTACACACACACACACACACACACACACACACACATTCACACTCGCCTCAACGCTGGGGTGCTGTGCCAACACTCGCAATTTTCAGGTGACTCAGCGAACAAGATGCCTTTCCTTTCTGAGATCATTTTCCAGATCTAGCTGTTGATAATAAGTTATTGTGAAGGAGATTGTATAGTGGAAATTGTAGCCAGAACAATAACATCTCGCTGTGGTGTCCTTGTTACACTCATTTCTGAGACTAAATGTCTGATACTGTGTGTGTGTGTTTTTGTGCATGTTCTTTGTGTAAAGCTTTCTACAGTGTATTTGTGTGCAGGGCTTCTGTCTGTGTGCCCATTGAGTGCCACAGAGCTGCACTGAGCTAAACACGAGCTGGTTTTCCACCCAAGCCGAAAGAGATGGAGAGCTGACTGAACTTTGGGGGCAGTGCCTCCAGCGCAGCGTGCCTTGGAATAACCTGATGTGACTCGGTTGACTAAGTGTGGACGGACGGTGTTGACAGGCTGAAAGGCCTCAGTCTTCTCACGCTGAGAGGAGGACCTCCCTGGACGTCCTTATGATTGGAGGCGCTCTTATTAGGGAGACAGAGAGAGAGAGAGAGAGAGAGAGAGAGAGAGAGAGAGAGAGAGAGAGAGAGAAACCAGCTGGGTCAGTGCGTGGACCTCCCTATGAGAGTACCTTCATTAAGGCAGACAGAGAGAGAGAGAGAGAGAGAGAGAGAGAGAGAGGGGGGTTGTGTTCTTATTGTGACCAGGGACTGCACTGCACTGCACCTAACTCACTGCAACCAATACCAAAGTCTTAGAGACCAATGTTTTTGCAAAAGTTGCTTTATCTAAGTGACCTGGAGAGACTCATGGCTCTGCTGGGAGAGAGGGAGGACTGCTGTAGACTGGTGACAAGATATGTAGGGGCCTGACATTAACTTCTCAGCTCCCTCTGTCCCACGTGGCTAATAATTAATGTTTACTAGTGAATGATTGACTTGTTACGTGTTTCTATCCTATGGTACTTACCCACCTTCCATAGCCCCTCTTGTTCCCCATGTCCTCTGTGCTTTTACTGCGTATTGTTTGTTTTATTTAGTTTATTTATGTTTATTAGGATTGTATAGTTTGTGTTTATGCTTTTATCAATGTTGTATTGTATGCAATAAATCTATTTGAATTTGAATTATAGAGAGAGAGAGGGAGAGAGAGGGAGAGAGAGAGAGAGGGGGGGAGGGAGAGAGAGAGGGCGAGAGAGAGAGAGGGAGAGAGAAAGAGGGAGAGAGGGAGAGAGGAGAACCACCACCTCAGAGCACAGACCTCCCTATGAGTGTGAGTACCGTCATTAGGCTGACAGGGAGAGAAAGAGAAGAGAAGCAGAGCACTGATAGTGTCAGAGTAGAAATGGACACTCTCAAATGATCACTGGGACTCTCTGGCACTCACTGTGCCTCTTTGGCTGCTGCAACACTTTCTCCATTTTCCTCTTCCTCCATCTCTTTTTTTCTCTCTCTGGCTCCATGTCTCTCTCTGTCATCTCCTGTCTGTTTTGCTTGTTCTTCCTCCTATGTTCCCTGACTCTCCATCCCTCTGTCTTTCTTTCACTCTTCCTTTCGCTCTTTAACCATTTATTCACTCTTCTTTCTCTCAAATTCACACAAGCCTCACCCCTATGGCTGTAAAACAGTATTGCCAGAACGACGGCCATGATGGAAAATACACAATGTGGAGGATGGTAAGATTTAGTAGATGTAAGATCTCTCTATCTCTCTCACCCTCCGTCTCTCTTTCTTTTCCCCCGGCCCTCTCCTTCTCCTTCTCCCTCTCCTGCTCTCTTCCCATCTGGTGTGTCTGAGTCCTGGTCAGTGCCTGATCTGAGGCCAGCTCCTGGGGCCTGGGGGCTTGGCTGCACAGCTGCAGAATTCTGCAGTGCCATGTGAAACATTCCGCCACCAACATAACCAGCATCGCCGCGACAACAGCTATGATACCCACATAGTTACAAAACAGCCTCGGGGGAGGATTTCCTCATTGTTACCTTAATGCAGTGAACTATATGTGCTAGCTGAAACTAATATTTCATCATCCCTTGTGCCCGAATCTGATTAGTGGATGGCAAACACTGTGGTCCTCTGCAGACTGACAAGCACACCGGCCTGTCTCACTGCTCTCTCTGCCTCAACACATTTGGCTGTGTGGCCACACAGACTATTACTGAAATAAGCAGGGGAGGACTGGGAATGGATGAGAGTGAAGGAGGGAGTGAGAGAGGGAAAAGAGAAAATAAAAGGGAAAAAAGAGAGAAGAAGGGAGAGCATAAGACGGGGGGAGAAAAGAGAGATGGAGAGAGAGAGTGAGAATAAGAGCGGGAAAAGGGCAGAATGATCCAAGTCCAAGAGATGGAGTGCAGAGAGCTAAGGAAAGAAAAAGAGCGAGGGCGAGAGAGAGAAGGATGGAGAGAGAGAGAGAGAGCAAGAGACGGGAGCAGGTCAGAGACGGCGGATAATGACTAGACGTTTGATGTGGTTGGAATGTGTTTCATCTTGGCTGAGGGACTGGAGTGCCTAAGCCTTTGTTGAAGCTGCCCATCCTGCCAGCACGTCCCCACCCACTGCAATACCTTCCTCACACTCCAGGGGGCGATGCTGCTGCGATGGGAATTTGTGAACATCCTGCACATTAATGTTTAATTCCACCTGGACTTATAGCACATATAGATGCCATTATGGCCTTTCTGGAGAGAAACTAGGCTACCACGTGACTGCATGTGAAAGGTCTTTCACAGAAATAAATTAAAGATGGAGGGGGGGGGGGGATCAGTACTAAATGATGTATCCAAATCTCCACCCTCTCTGAGCACACACATTCTGCACTTCCCAACCTTACCTATAACTGGTCTCACAGGAATATTCTTGCTTTGCATCTCTTTTCATTCCAAACTGTTCAGCATTCATCTGTTGTATGAGCCCCCCCCCCCACACACACACACACCTAACAATACCAGTGTATTGTTTGTTATCACACTCAGTCTGCCAATGCAAATTTCAGCCGTATCGGTTGGAGAGGGATTTCCATCAAGTGGGTTTAGACTGTGTGTGTGAGTCACAGCCCCACTGGAGTGGAGTGCTTATTGGGGCTGGCATTGATGCGGGCGTCTCAGGCCCTGTGGTGTCGTTGAGAGGTACAGTGTCATGAGCGCTACCTCTCAGGAGATGGACAGATATCGGTGAAAGAGTGAAGAACTAGATTTAGAGGTAGAGTTCTTTAGGAGGCCTATTTGAAGCATTCTGTAGAACCTTTGAATTCAGGTTCTACTGTAAACAACCATTTAAAGCTTATTCTCTGTGAACTAGTCAAATATTGTAGCCCCCCCCCCCCGAAGCATTTATTTAGCATTTTTGGGGCTTGTATTGTGTTGTTGTGTTGATATTTGTTTACAATACATGAAACTGCATGATACCCTGTGCTGTGGGTCTGAACATTTGCTTGCATAGGGGGTGAATTGTATTTTAAAACCTTGTTTAGATGTGTTTGTGTGAGGCACTGGTAGTATGCAGCCCTGCACTGAGCATTCTACTGATGTCAGGTTTGGTATGGTAATCCTCCTGGCTGGCAGACCTCCTGCTCCAGAAGACGGTGCCCCGTGGCAGCTGTGTCTGTGTCTGTGGTGTGTTGGGTTCTTCTGGGTTATGTGATAAACAGAGGCGTGTTTTGGCTGGGTCAGGGGGGTCGTTGAGGGTCTGGGGGATCGAGGGCGAGGAGGGCGAGGAGTGGTATGCTCTCCTTCGGTGGAGGGAGGCTCAAATCTCTCTCTTCATCCAGCACCACTTCCAACCCTGCCTTCCTGCCTGCCTACTGCACCCTTCCTTTGGTGCTCTCTGCTTTGTCTCCCTCACACACACACACACACACACACACACACACACACACACACACACACACACACACACACACACACACACACACACACACACACACACACACACACACATACACACATACACACACACACACTCTGCTGCCGCCCCCTCCTCTTCTGCTGTTCCTGCTTGAGAGCTCTGCCTGGCAACACCTCTCATCAACCTGCTTCCCATCACTCCACAGTCTGGCAATGAGATACACACCCCCCCCCCCCCCCCCCCCACACACACACACACTCTCCCACACCAAGACACGCACACACACACAAAGCTAGACATGGAGGACACAAAGATAGCCCAGAACACAGGACTCAGGACATAGAGGAGAGGAGAGCAGCAGCATGATAAGGGATGGGAGACAGATGACAGGAATGCTGAGAGGGTAGAGGGGAGAGAGGGAGGCCTGGAGGAAGAAAAGAGAAAAGGAGAGCCCAGAGTGTGTGTGAGAAGAGAATAGAAGATGGCAAGAAAGGCAGGACTGGCAAAAGTAAAGTTTGAAATAAGGGCAGAGAAAAAGAGAAAAGAAGGAGAGAGTGAGAGGAGAGAGAGAGAGAGAGGGAGATAGAGAGGAGGAGAAAGAGATATTGTTCATAGGGTGGTGTGTATGTGTGCGTGTGTGTGGTTACGTGTCACAGATACCACAGATAAAGATGGAGGAGCTTCCTAGAGGATAACCAATGACATGGCAGTGGGCCCAGAGAGTTCAATCCTATTAGAAGCCTCTCCGCTCGGCCTCTGGAACAGCCCAGGTGCAGCAGCTAGCCGCCGCAGCGAGCTCCAGAGACAGGGGGATGTTATGCATCATACGCGTGATACAGAGAGAGCGGCAAGCTCAGGCCCAGCTCAGGCCCAGCTGTGGGCCGGCTGTGGACCAGCTGTGGACCGGCTGTGGACCAGATACAGCCTTGAGTTAATAAGTTACTATTGGTGCTTTTCCACTTTGGGGTACGACTCCGGTGTGTGGGAGAAAGCCTCTGACTTTTTTTGCTTCCATCTTTAAGGATGGACCGGTGCCGTGTTCCAAACAGCCTCCGTTCGGACCTGGAGCGTTAGCTTAGTTTACAGAAATGACTTCGCTATTTGTGAAGAAATACTAAAACCTGTGGCTGGCTCTGGTCTTAAATGGAGAAAGGCCATATCTGTGTATTAGCGTCAGCTAAAGAGGCGCTGGTTCCGATCAATATGGAGCTCTCACACTACTCCCTTCTCGTCAGGAAGTCTGACTGTCATTAGTAGCTGTGAAAGCGTCATTTAGGATTGAAATGCAGGGTACTATAGGGGGGGCAGAGAGAAACTGAACTTCCACTTCCTTATAGCAGACACAAAATGGCTGCCAGGCATAAACTGTTAGGACACTCCTCTGACCATAATGTGTTTCCTGGACAACAGTCTCGCAGTCATCACAGCCTTTGTAAATTGGTTAATTCGCAGAGAGGCTTGGTTTAGTTAAGACAGTCTGCTGACAATAATGTACGTTTCCTGGCTAGCTGTCGTCACCACAACCTTTGTAAACTGGTTCATTCTGCCATGAGGCTTGGTTTGGTTAGGGGTTTGCCGGCTACAAGCACTGCTATGCTAAGATGCGGAGGAGCTGAGTTTTGAAAAGCACGTCAAAGGCTAACCTTACACATTGACGCTAGTTCATCTAGAAAAGGCAGTGAACCGTCCCGTCATTCAAAACACACAGTACATATGGCGGTGTACACTTAAGAGTAGTGCACCCATTATGAATAAATAGGTCACAAAATAAAGGCTTTCGGGGACAAGAATAGAACATAAAAACAGCATAGATCGGGGGATAAGGCAGCACAGAGGTTGTGATTGAATCATTTCTTTGAGACTGTGAATGCCTGTTGACACGTGCATGAGTGCCCACACACACACACACACGTGCACACACACACACACACACACACACACACGTGCACACACACACACACACACACACACACACACACGCACACACACACACACACACACGTGCACACACACACACACACACACACACACACACACGCACGCACACACGCACACACACACACACACACACGTGCACACACACACACACACACACACACACACACACACACACACACACACACACACACACACACACACAAATCTCCTAGAAACCAGCTTGATTTTGTATGTAGGTTATTGGTTTCTTGTCACTCTTTTGGGCGAGTGCTATGTCAAGGCTATACTTTGATCAATCATAATTGCCAATCCAGATGCATTGTACATCTGGCCCCTGACTGCACTGCAGAAATATACTGATGCAAAATCATGCAGCAAATCACATATTAATCTAATAACTTTTGATTGCTGCGAAAGCCTAATGGCACATTATTAAAATGTGAGTGGTGCTTCTATTAATCACAATGTAAATTAAATGAAAAGCTTAAACACAGTCAATTAGCTGATATCAAATCAGATGATCACATAATATGCAGGGCCTGACTGACGGGTCCAGTCCATCTCCAACAGCTCATAAATCACCATTAGTGTTTACTTAGTATTGTATTGTATTTTATAGCAGTTTCTGACAAGGATTATGCGTTTTTTTGGCCGTGAAGTAGCGTGTAGACGAAAAAGGATGACTAGGCGGAGAGGAGTGATGCCTTTAGAGGCTACAGTGCTTATCCCAGATTTAGTGCCACGTCTGAGAGTTTATCGGCACCGGCTCTGTGTCCTTTTTAGGCATCCATTCACCGTGCCTCACCCCTGCTTCCTGCTTATCTGCCGAATCATAGAGAAGCCATTCCTCTTCATCTAAACACAAACATCCACACAGACAAGCATCGCAGGCCGTTCAAATAAACCACCGCGGTGGACCAGCACATTCCACTGTGTAATGAGTCTCACTTTGGAGACACACAACACGGACGCTGACACACACACACACACACTGAAACTCGCTATCTCACACAGACAGACACATACGCACAAATAAATACAAGTACAGCTGTTCTCGCAGTCAATTCAATCTTCTTCCCTTTTAGGACAAAAATGGCTAAAAATGGATTTGAAATAAAAGATAATGAGTAAGAAATGAATTCATCACCATCACATATGGAGATAACACCCCATCAAGACTTACTCACAGTTTAAGCAAGCGTTTGTAGTCAAGAAAAAAAAGGTCACCTGAGTGAAACCAGATTCCTTTGTGCGAAAACATTTCCATTCTACTTTTAACTATTTTATGCACTTCCATAAGCCTTACATAACCTTATTTTGCAATGCAAATGATGGGTGAGGCACACCAGAGGTGACTGAGCTGAGGTAAAAACAGGACCACATCTTGTGTGACTGTAGTGGCTCATTTGGGTGCTATTTCCCCATCTGCCCTGCGGGGGGTGATAGAGAGAGAGAGAGAGAGAGAGAGAGAGAGAGTGACACTTACTACTGGGCGGAGTCGTTGAGCTGGTACTCGCGGGCGCGGCTGAAGCACTCCTGGATGCCGGAGTCGGTCCACAGGTTCTTCATGGCGACCAGGAGCTCCGGAGAGTACGGCTCTGTGTCCTCCATGCGGCTCACTACGTCACACACCATCTTAGCATCCGCCTGCACAGAGAGAGAGACAACGCACGGTGTCAGAGATGCTGTCACGCCTATAAATACACACACATGCGATCATGCGCACACACTCACGCTCAATGTATGGTGTCAGTGATGCTGTAACGCCTATACATACACACACATTCGATCATGCGCACACACTCACGCTCAATGTATGGTGTCAGTGATGCTGTCACACTTATACATAGAAATACAATATGCCTCAAGAGTGTATCGTATACGAAGGGCGACACAGCATCGTTTTACCACACGTTTACCTGAATGATAGTTTACATTTGTTAGACACACCCACTAACACACACACATACACACTGCCACTTTATCATGTGCACAGATTCATGCTCAGAAGTGCTCCCATGGCAGTAATATTTGAAAAGATCCAACCGCATCAAACACACACACACACACACACACAGGCAGTTGTCCACACAAGCTTCAAGGCCACTTCCATTGTGCCAGTGCCGTAGCACTCCATAGCCAGGGCACTGAATGACTCCCGCCCAGTTGCAATCACCCCCATCACTGCAGTGCTTTGAGAGACCGGTTCTATGACATCTGAAATGCTGTGTGCCCACTTCTCATCAGTTTGCCCACCGGGCCAACCGGTCTACAGACGAGGCCATCTCCATGGCGATCCACGCTGCCCCGGCCCACCGGGACCATCCCAACTCTTAGGTTAGAACCCGGCTGCAGAACCCGGCTGGCCACCACTGAGAACATGTACCATAAACACTGCCTGGGCAGGGCAAAAAGGTTTATGAAGGATGCACCGCACCGCACCCTAACCATGGACCTAACCATGGGCTCTCCTCCCATCCGGCAGGCTTTACAGGAGCCTCCGCTCCCACACCAGCAGACTCAGGAGAGCTTCTTCCCTGAGGCTGTGACCCTGCTGAACTCCACACCACAGCACTAAGCATTACTGCACTCATTACTGCACTGTCCCAGCGCTTTTACATTAGCACTGCTCCTTCCTGCATCGGCTGAACCTCTCACGCGGTTCAGATCATTATTATTTATATTGTATATACAACCAACTGTACATTTAGTCTATACTGTACATACAACTCTTACATATAAACTTCTCTTTTCAACTCTTTTTTTTATATTATACATACATAATAATCTATATATTGCTCACCACTGTCAATATCACTGTACATACTGTAAGATATAGCATCACTTATGCTGTAGTACTTACTTACCCTTATCTGTAAATAATACTATTCTTCTGCACTTCTGGTTAGATGCTGACTGCATTTCATTGGCTTTGTACCTGTTCTCTACACAATGAGGTTGAATCTAATCTAAAACACACACACACACACACACACACACACACACACACACACACACACACACACACTTCGA
>NC_045154.1:19817117-19819617 GCF_900700415.2 Clupea harengus
CCCACCCCCGCCCTAGCCCCCCTTTGTTATGTCATCACCGAGCACAGAGCTGATTGGATGCCCAGCCGAGGCAGGGGGGCCTCACTTTCCTTTAAGGAAATTGAGTTGAGGGTGTCACTGAACTCAACTGTCCCCCACCCCCCTGGCCCTCCTGCCTTCTCTGCGTCCACTTCATTATTGTGTCTCTTTCCTCTCCTATCTTTTTTTCCCCTCTCTTCTCTTCTCTTCTCTTCTCTTCTCTCTCTCACACGCTCGATGGCTCCCTCCCCTCCCTCAACACTCCTCCGCATCATGTGACAGTCAGCTCCAGTTGCCATGGTTACCGGCCCTTTCCTGGGGAATGCAATCTTAGGTCTGATGTGCTCTCTCTCTCTCTATATATACTCTCTCCATCTCTCTCTCTCCACTCCCTTCTTTCTCTCTCACACACACAACCTCTGCTTTCTCTGTTCTCTCCTCTCCAGCTCTCTCTCCACTCTCTTCTCTCTCTCTCGCACACACCCTCCACCTTTTCTCTCATTCTCTCTCTCTCTCTCTCTCTCTCTCTCCAGTGGCAGCTGTTGAATTATTGATCTAATGAAATATTTAAGTGTTATTCTGCCTTCCTGCTGAACGCTCCAGTTGTGCCTTAATCGTTGTCAGTCTTTTAAACCCTGCACCTCTGCACACACACACACACACACAAACACAAACACACACACACAGCATCCAGCCACCATTCGCGTTATCCTAACAATGCTAACTGTCCTTGCTGCGCTAATGTCCGACCACACCCACCCTCAGCTGTGCCAACATCCCCAAGGACACGGTCAGCCAATCCGGCGGCTCCCTCAATTACATCATCCACTGGGACACATCAGCATCCCATGTTCCTAGCCCTTAACAACACCCAACAGTGTCACCGGAGATGGCGACTGATTGCCACACAGTTAATAATATACTATTACGATCAATGCCATCTTCTTGGCCAGTATTACAGGCAGAAGCCCCTCTGTTGGGAGCTATTGATGGACTGGGGGTGGGCAGGAGGCTGTGACATGGTGAAAAGACTCTTGTTCGATCAAAGGCGTGTAGTATTGGACGGGTAGGACGAGTTAGGTGCGGCAAGAAAAGAATTAGTAAGCGTAACAATATCGGTGTTACACGGTTGTATATGACTATAAGGTCAAAGGGAGTGTACGTGTATGAGTGTGAGTGCATGTGTATGCATGAGTGTGAGTGCATGTGTATGCACGAGTGTGAGTGTGTGTGTGTATGTGTGTCTGTCTGTCTGTCTGTCTGTCTGTCTGTGTGTGTGTGTGTGTCTGTGTGTGTTTTATAGGCGAATCATCCATGCAGACATGTTCTCTGAGTCATCCAGGGAGATTCTAATGGGAGCATAACTGGGTCAGGCTGTCCTGTCTCTGACCACTACTACAACCTCTCCTAACACACACACACACACACACATGCTGAACTCCAAATCTGACAGCCTCAACTCTCTCCTGGCAGCAGGGGGTCTCCTGACCCTTCCAAACATACACACACACACACACACACACACACACACACACACACACACACACACACACACACACACACACACACACACACACACACACACACACACACACCTAACTCCAAAAATCTCTCCTGGCAGAGAGGAGGAGGGTCCTCTCATCATTGGGATTTACAGAGACAGTCGCCAAATGTCTAAAATACTCTCTCTTGCCACCCCCACAAAGCAATTACTAAATTACACTAAGGGCTATAGGGCTATTTGTTTAAAGTAAATGGATTGCCCGGCAATGGCGTCACCCTGATAATTTTAATGGATTTGCATACGCTAGGCTTTTTTCTAGTCTATAAGCAAATTTTCTTTATGCTGCTGATGGTCACAGTTTTCTCACCCCACCCCCACCTACATCTGCGCCATGTGACTGCCCCTTAAGCTTTCATTCTGACAGGAAGAAGATGGATTAAGAGACTCAACAGAGCTTCTCTCTCTCTCTCTCTTCCCAGCCCCTCGCTCCCTGTCTCTCTTTCTCTCACTTGCTTTCTTTTCTCCCTGTTATCGTCTCTCTCTTTCTCTCACTTGCTTTCTCTTCTCCCTGTTATCGTCTCTCTCTTTCTCTCTTGCTGCAGTGCTTTGGCAGGTTAAGCCAGACAGGGCCTGTCTCTCTGAGGAGGCCTATTGGTGTTTACATGCATGGCCATACCCATCCCAACCCCGATCCCAATCAGGCCCTGTCCCTCTACTGTTGTCCTCACCTCCACTCTCCCCAGCGGCACACTTCAGGCACAACCGCTGGAGCACACCCGACGCTGCCCTCCACACTACTAACCCCCCGGCCCTGGCATGAGAGGGTGAAGTGGGCTATGCCTCCACTCGGCAGCACCCACCCACCCACCCCCTGTGGAGTGGGCACTCAGCCCACTCGCTGTACACCGGTAACCCACAACATGCCATGGAAGCAGGCGGTGGGGCAGCAGACAGACCTGGAAAAACAAGCCAGCCTCT
>NC_045154.1:19824617-19829617 GCF_900700415.2 Clupea harengus
TATGGACATCACGATAAAGGTGACGAAGAAACTGAGGAAGATGTTGTCGAAGGGAGCGAGAAAGACAAAAAGAGAGAGTAACCGAGCAAGAGACCGAAAAAGAGTCTGTCTCGGACTGGCTTTTACTCGTTGGCGAGAGCTAAAAGTTACAAACGGATGCAAGACAGATGCCGAGCTGGCCTTCTTTCTGTTGGACTAGTCAGTAATAAATGTTAATAAAGTGTTGTGTTGTGGTGCTTGATTGGCTGTGTTGTCGACTCATGTTGTCATGTTGTTTTTCATCATAAACACACCTGCCAATGTTATTTATGAAAGAATGCGACAGAGGCTGTAACCTAATGGGTGTCATCCCTGTCTCACAGCGATTTGTAGTTTTGCCCCATCGACCTCAGTCCTGTCTCAGGCTAGCATCCAAATAAATGAAAAAGTCTTCGTCAATCTAACTCCAATAAACCTTGGAAGTTTGCGACCTTGAAAAACTCATGTATGTACGATAGTGGTGTAAAGGTGAGCAACACTCTGCATACCAATTTTCATGTAATGGGGCTTTAACATATGCTGCTGCCCATAGGGTAACAAAACACACGAAAAATCCAGGGGGTGCAAAGAATGAAGTGGGGGGCACTGCCCCCTCGTTCGTTTGGTCTTTGCAAACGGAAATGATGTACGTGTTTATTTGCATATATTGAGCGGGAAAGTGAGATCCCATCACAAGGGGTCACTGGAGACGCACGTGGAGACGCATTCTAATGCTAGGTGTGAACTGACATGCTTAAAGCTGTCCACTTGTGATCAGGTCACCCCAGACGCATGTTAATTCCAAGTGTGAACAGCCTCTGTGTCTTCCATCAACAGGAATGCACCCCCCCACACACACTAGCTTGACACAATTGAGGTGTTATTCCTTGTGCTTTCCATTGTGTTTTGATGGATATTTCCCCATCAAAAACATCTTGATGGTGGCATGACGGTCGGTTCTTCTTAGGCAGTCTTAAGAGCTGTCCTTAAATAAGTCAACATGTACTGTCTACCATCAGACATGTGGGTGAGGGTGCGGTCTGTGGTCTGGTGTGTGTGTGTGTGTGTGGGGAGGGGGTTGTAAACAGGTCAATGGAAGACTGCAGGCAGTGAGCAGGTCACTTGAAGAGTGCACGGCATGGAAAAGGGACTGGGGAAAGGGGGGGGCGGGGGGGGCAGAGAGGGCCTGGCTTGTGGGGAAATAAGAAAATGCAAGACAGAGAAAGCAAGCAACAGGGAGGGAGATAGAGAAAGCAAGAAAGGGAGGGTGAGAGACAGATAGAGAGAGAGAGAGGGAGAGAGGGAGAAGAGTGAGAATGAATATGTGAGCATGTGTCTATGTGTTAACGTGTGATCCAGAGAGAGAGAGAGAGAGAGAGAGAGAGAGAGAGCGTGAGAGAGAGAGAGAAAGTGTGAGTGCTGGAGAATGAGAGGGTGAGAAAGAGCAAGAGTGGAAGCCAGAGGTGATGAACAGGAAAGAGCAGGGAGGAGCAGAGAAAAAGAGACAGAGAGAGAGAGAGAGAGAGAGAGAGGAGAGAGAGAAAGGGGAGGGAGGGAGACAGAGAGAGAGAGAGATAGAGAGAGAGAGAGAAAGGGGAGGGAGAGAGACAGAGAGAGAAAGAGAGAGAGAGAGAGAGAGAGAGAGAGAGAGAGAGAGATAGCTGGCAAGGCAGAGCGTGAAAGAAAATGAGAAAGACAAAATGAGAAGAGAGAGGAGGAGGAGAGGAGGAGGGGGGTGGCAGAGATTACAGAGAGAGAACAGTCCATTTAGAGTCCAGACACGTTGGGGCCGTCGTCTTATGTCATCTCACAGTGGCTCTGGCCTCTCCTCTCCTCTCCTCTTCACTCCACTCTTCTCTTCCTCCCATCCCCCCATTCTCCCCACTACTCCCATATAATCAATAGCACGGCACTTAGGAGCACAGCCGCACAAAGAACACAGCTACACAGGAGCCTGCTCATTAGGGCAGGAATGGGGGGGCGGCAGAGAGCAGATCACCCCACTCCATACTACACACACACCTACACACACACACACACACACACACACACACACACACACACACACACACACACACACACACACACACACACACACACACACACACACACACACACACACACACACGCATACACACACGCATACACACACACACATACAAATACATTTGATGCTCATCTATTCACAATTAGCAATTTGTTTGAGAAAAAGATCTTCAATGAATAGCTTTCTCACTCTCTCACACGCACACACACACACACATATACACACACTGTCATGAAAGACTTGTGTGGAATGCTGTTCTGAGGTGTTAGCGGGGCTGCTGTGAGAGGAGTCTGCTTCCTGTCCCGTGTCGTAACTGCAGCTCTGCAGCGGCTGACAGTCACAGCTTCTCCCTCCATTACTGCAGGGCTGTGGAGAGCTCAGCCCTATCAGCTGCTGCAAACCCTGCTGTAGCCCTCATGTCTGCGTCAGTTTGAGTGAGTGTGTGTGTGTGTGTGTGTGTGTGTGTGTGTGTGTGTGTGTGTGTGTGAGAGATGTTCTGACAGTATCACAAGACATGGCACTAGAGATCCAACTCAGTGCTAGCATATGCTGTGCTAGCATATCCAACTTTGCAACAGTGCTTCAGATACAACTGTAGAGCTCTGTGCGAGATGCTATCTGTGTGAGATTGCTCATCTTATACAGTGACAATCCCAACCCAGTGATAAGTCCCGTGATGAGGCCCAGTTAGGCAGTCAAAAGAATGTCAAGCACTATATTTAAAAATATGTGGAAAGAGCTGCATGATGTGTATGAATATCTATGATTGAACAATGCAAAGCTACATTCCAGAACAGAATGCACTGCAATGCTGACATTCCGCAAGAACGTCTAAATGTAGCAACCCCCCTGTGCTGTCAGGGCTGCTCAAAAGAATCTTATCTAATACTGCTAATAATATCCTCCATGCTAGTGTGACAGCTTGGAGAATGGTATAAGAATGCTAACAGTGGAAGAGTGAGAGAGGGAGGAGAGTAGCCGCTGTGGCCCGCTCTGGGCACTGAGGACCGGTGAATCTGGGCCAAAAACAGAACCGTGCGAGGTGACGTATGTGGAGCTGATCCCTCTGGAACCCCCCCCCCCCCCCCCCCCCTCTCTCTCTCCGTCCCCGTCCCCATCCTGCTCGCTCACTCGCTCGTCTCCTGAGAGAGCCCCCATTTTAGGAGTAAATAATTCATCGGTAGACAGATGCAGCTTTTTATTGAGTTAATAATTCAGAGCTGCAGCCTCCACCCCTGGATCTGCTGGAGCCGCTTCCTCCCCCGTGATCCATTCACCCACCACACCCACCCGTCCAACCCACTCAGCTCATCACTGTGGGACCACAGCTGTCTAGGTCTGACTCTGAAGGCCAGGCTTCGTTGTCTAGATCTTGCAATAAAAGCATTCCTACCTCTAACACAACTACTACTCACACACACACACACACACACACACACACACACACACACACACACACACACACACACACACACACACACTGTTTTGTGATTTGGTGATTTGTGTGGTGCTTACAAGGACATGGTGGCTAAGTGTCTGCATCGTGTCCAAGCGCCATGCTAAAGACCTGGTTCGATGGCAGGCTGTCAGCCATAAAAGCAACCCATGAATCAGACAACAGAAGCAAAGCCCTGCTGATCATATTTACACAGGCAATTTCCATGCGTGTGTGTGTGTGTATTCCCCGCTGTCCTTAGCAGTGTGTGCTTGTGTGTGTGTGTGTGTGGGTGTGCGAGGGAGTATTGACACAGAGAGGGAGTGGGTGGGTGGGCCATGTGAGTGTGGTGTGGGGAGGGGCAGGGGAAACATGGCTGTTATGTTCTCTCTCTCTCTCTCTCTCTCTCTCTCTCTCTCGGAGTCTGACGGACCTGCTCCCTCTCTTTCCCCCCTCATCCCCAGAAATGTACAAACTGTATTGTTTCAAAGCGAAACCCGTTGTCTCAGAGGAAGACAGAATTTCATGTGGTGTCGTCAAACAAATGGCGAGCGGAAAAGACAAGTGTGACGGATTGTCTCCTCTGTTTTAGGAGGAGGAGATATTCCATCTGACAGACTCCATCTGCCTTGGTTCAGTTGGAACCAAAGCCATCATCCTCATCCTCCTCCTCCTCCTCCTCATCCTCCTCCTGCTGCTGCTGCTGCTGCTACTGCTGCTTCGGGACACATATTATTTACTTCTCTTTAAATACCACTGACCTGAAATCTGAATTACTGCACGCCAGCAAATGCAGCCAGATTGGTTTTAGGCGGCTGAATGAAAATGTGTTGAAAACTAACATCATTGCCAGCCACCTCCCAGAAAAATCACACCAGCAAATTCCCTTCCTCTTTCTTTCTCTCTCTCTGTCTCCCTCTTTTTTATTACTGCCTTTCGTTTCCTAATTTTTTTGCCAGAAATTAGTAAAAAGAGGTTCTCACACCAACAGATTCCCCTCCCATTCCTCCCCCCCCCCCTCCCCTCTCTCCCTACCGCCCCCCCCCTCTCTTCCCCATCCCCATTTTTGAGAATAAATGAGTGGGAGACAGAGGAGTACTGTGCTTCAGAGTGTGACTAGCACCATGGAAACCACTCAGCAGGGAGAGAAATGGTGACGGAGAGTGATGTTTTAACAATACCAATCGCATCAATAACAAAACTGCATTGCCTCATCAATCATCTGTGCATTCCTGCCCTTAATTGCCTGTTTTCCATCAGCTTCAACATCACAGCCATGCGTTATTGCTTGTAATTACCAAAGGGTGGTTACTAAACGGCATCCATTATCACTGTTATTGCTAGTTACGTAACTAAAACTCTTGCTCATGCTATTAGCGTCATAATTATGGTTGTGGAGGTTTTCTGGTGATGCTGATGATGTTGATGCACTTGATGATGACAATGAAGTCGTTTGTGGTAACGTCATCACAGTCTTCCTCATTCTTCCTCATTCTGTCT
>NC_045154.1:19837117-19854617 GCF_900700415.2 Clupea harengus
AAGCTAGCAATGACGTGATTAGGTGTCGACATCTTTCTGAGCCCTGGCGGTAAGGATGCATCCTGTTCTCCCGGCTCAATACGTCCGTCTGGGGGCTGCCGAAACCCGCCTAAACGCCACCGACTCTAACATGGGAGACACAACTTCTCCAGTGAATGCCATGGCGATCATAATCAGCTGAGCAGCGTTAGCTGGGGCAGGTTCCTGTGGGGCGCTTAGCGGATGCTATCATCCAAAGTGTGCTCCCTGGGCATTAAACCCATGACCCTGGTGATGTTAGCACCTTGCGTTACCAGTTGTGCTAAAGAGACACGTTATATCATCATCATCAGCTGCAACAGCAGGACATCCTTCTGAGTCCTAAGCAACGGTAGCTAGGAGTGGTTCCCTAGGCACCTAGGCATCCTCCTCCGCAGTGTTCTACTCCTCCAGCCCCATCTGTCATCCGGGAACTCCGGAAAACTCTAAACTCTGTGGTCTCATCACTGTCTCCGTCAGGTAATGCTGCGTTAGGAGGAGCTCATTCCTCCACCCCCTCATCTCTGCACCACCTGCTGGAGGCCCTCGCCCTCCTCTCACAGGGGTCTCCACCGCTACAGGCTGTTTGTTCATCATCTCTGGGCGAGGTTCATCTAATGACCGTCGACGCAAGAGTCATTTCTGCAGTTGCTCTGCTCGGTGACGCACTCCTGGCTCGAATCTTGATTAAAAAACACCTACGATGTGCCAGTGCCTGTTCCTGCATGAGATAAACTCAAACAGAGCCCTCCTACGACAGCCCCCCCCCCTCTCTTTCTCTCTCTCTCTCTTTCACTTTCTCTCTCTCACTGGGTACAGGTACAGGTGCAGTAGAGAGATGGATAGGGGTTGAGGAGCACTGTGTGTGTGTGTGTGTGTTTGTGTGTGTGCTTGTATGTGTGTAGGTGTTTGTGTGCATGTGTGTGTGTGTGTGCGCGTGTGTGTTTGTGTGTGTATATCTGTCTATGACTGCATGAGAGCATCCATATGTGTGTACTAAAAGTGTGTGTGTGTGTGTGTGTGTGGGAGGGATTGAAATGATTTATTGCGTTGGCGAGTTCAGGAGCCACTGTCAGGGTGGGTGCCCGCCCTTAAAAGGAGAACTCCGGCGACCTCCACACCCTCTGGATCCGCGCGACTCAACGAGCGGAATAAACACACACACACACACACACACACACACACACACACACACACACACACACACACACACACACACACTGACGCAGCACAGAGCTCAGGTAGCCGTCACCATCTGCTGAAGCCCACCTACAGCCGCACACAACACAACACGACACATTCAGCTCCAGCAGAGGCCCCAGGTACGCTGTGCAAAGAAGTAAGGCACGCTGGGACATCCAAAGTCCTCCACAGCATCTGGAACGGCTAACTTTTGAGGGTGACTCACTGACAAAATGGACACACAGAGACACTGGCCAACCCGATGCTGATAAACATATAATAATAATAATAATAATAATACATCACATTTATATAGCACTTTTCACAGTTCCCAAAGATGCTTAAAGGACGCATATCAACGTCTACCAGAAAGACAGCTGTGGTGGGAATGTGGTATTGAACTCAAAGAGGCCCCAGTATCAAATACAGAGTAATATAATATATCTGTCATTTGAGCAATGTAGCTATATGGCATCTGTATATATGGTATCCTCCCACGGAGCTGGTTGCGTTGAGAGTGGTAAGATTTCTTAAGAGTTTATTTTTGGAAGTCATGATGGTGGAGTTTGCGTGCGAAAGAAAAGCCCTCATATTTCCCATTCTGTGTGAGACCCGTAATCCCTGCCATGCTGTTCCATCTCATCAGAGTCATAGTTATTCTTACAGCATGAAGGCCACACCTCCACACCCCCACACCTCTAAACCTCCACACCCCCACACATCTAAACCTCCACACCCCCACATCTCCACCCCTCCACACCCGTCCCCACAGAACAGGAGAACACCTTCACATGGGTCCTTCTCATCTCTGTGCTCTCCCTCCGTCTCTCTCTCCCGCCGTCTCTCTCTCCCTCCCTCTCCCCCTCCCCCTGTCTTTCTATGTTTCTTTCTACTTTTTCAGCGTTCTCCCTTTCACTCTCTCGCCATGTTTTTGACTCTCTCCCTCTGTCACTTTCTCCCTCTCTGTCTTCCCGTTTCTCTCTCTCTCTCTTCCTCCCTCTGCTGAACTCTGGTTAATCTGGCTGGCGTCAGCCTCGTCTTGATAAACATGGTGGGACAGGGCTGAGGCCCCGGTCGTCCAAGGCTGTGCTTTTTTCCCCCTCTCCTTTTCCACCTCGAGATCATATGATGCAGAGGCTCAAGATTCTTGGCACAGGAAACAACAAAGGCCAAAAAAAAAAAATCCCTAAAAAACAAGTTAGAGCCTATTCAAATCAACCGTGGGGCCTGGGGCGCACGGACGCTTTTAAAGGATGACTGCACAGGGATTTCTCAATGAGGTCGGATCTTAAGAAGGGGGGAAAAAATGCTGTGCTGTCATGGCGACCAAATCGGGCATATTCCGCTCTGTGATGTGATGTGTGGTGGGGGGGGGGGCTGCTGTCGAGGGTTTGGGTGGCATGTCAACCAGCATACTCCCTGCTTTTATAAACATGAGGATGTTCTACAAAATAGAGTGCTGGAGTACAGGAGAGCACATGGGCCAGTTGGCCACAGATCAAGGGCAGATCCTGGCCAGAGGAGAGCCAGAGCCATCCTGTAGAGTGTCACTCTTTTATCGCGGAGGTTTAAATCTGTGGTTATGGCCAACAGCTGTATCCATTTGAACCCCTCTCAATGATCCATCCTCTTACTCTCTCTGGTCTGCACGCACAGCACATCTCCCAGGCCGGGGCTCATGGAGCTGTTTCCTGCCCATCTTAATCACTGCCCGAGGGGGAAAACCTTAGCAAACACAGCGCCTTCTTCTCTGCAAGACCAAGCTCACCACAAGCTGCACAATGGAGAGCCACTCGTCCATGTTCTAAGCCTCTCTCTCCTCTCCCCTCCCCCACCATCACATGATGGCCCTGCTCTCCAGAAGCTGCGGATAGGCAGATGTACCCTCTACTGCGAGTGAACAAAGAGCAAAAAACGAGAGACATTTTGCACAGGAAATGACCAGCATAAACGAGCCTATATGATTTACCTTGTAAAAGTGTGTGCAAATACCCAGAGCCACCCTAGTGCGTGAGACGTTAACGTGGCGGAGGCTTTTTTGGGGGGGCTTTTTTCTCTGTTGTCCATTTCTCTGCTGCTGTCAGTGCTAATTATCAGCTCCACGGGAACGTCTTATTTCCTTTTAATTGAATCCAAGAAATCCACATAGTTTGGGAGACAAAGCTGGCTAGGGATGAAGAGGGGGGTTGAGAATGGGAGGAGGAGGAGGAGGAGAGAGAGAGAGAGAGAGAGGACAGAGATGGAGAGAAAGAGAGAGAGAGAGAGACAGGGAGAGGGGAAGAAAAAATATAGAGAGAGAACTTTGACACACAATTACACTTCTAAAGCACATAAAACAACCTACAACTGACAAGGTTAAGGGGGGGGGGGGGGGGGGGGGGGGTTACACTGGCATCGTAGCAGTCCTCATCCACCTGTTCCCTAGCCATGACTAGACAAGTCCCTGATGTCTCCATTGTCCACCGCAACAGAACACACACTCTGAGACACACCATCTGTCTTGATTCTATACAGGTTCAATGTAATTACGGGCCGCTTCACTGGGCTGCATTTTTAAAACAAATAACAGCCTCAGAAATCCTCATCTTGCGGGGTCACTGAGACAATTGTTCCACATGTGACTTCATCAGGATCCAAATCTCAAATGTCGTCTCAGCCATGGACACCCACACAGGCCCTAAACTGGATGATCAAACTAACTACATCACTGCATGATTAGCTTCAATATGAAGTGCTGCATGTGTCTCCCTGTGGCATGTGTGAGTCCTTAGAGCCTGTGTGGCTCAGATTGAAGGTCTGGAGACAGACCCCCATCACTCAGCGGCAGGCAGAGGCAGAGGACACGTCACGACCCAAAGGGTATAAAAAAAAAATAAAGATGCACTCAAAAAAGAATTCTTAATTTTAATAATAATGTACTTTTTTTGCGGCCATGTCCCTCAGCACTATACTCCAATCTCCTCGAAATGAAGTGAGCGTAACCTTTACTAGACTGCAACCTGTGTTATTACCATCACAAAGGATGGACATTAACCCAGGAGAGTTGGGGGGAATTATAAGCCGCATGATGATTGGTTGCTACTCTGTCTCTGTGTGAGCCTGCAGAGATGGTTGCCTGGTGATGGCAAGTCTAAGCAAGGATGGGGGGGGTGGGGGGGGGGGGGGGGGTGGCACTGGAGGGAATATGACGGTTACTCCAGAAAACACACATCTGCAGACAGCCGCAGCCGGGTCTCGGTGGACGGAGCCGGCCCAGATGGGGCCAAGGGTCGGCTGCAAACTGGAACTGCACTCTCCCTCAGTCCACTGGGGCCACAGGAAGGGGAGGCCGGGAGGGAGCCCTGCTCCTTCATCTCCTCTCGTCACTCGCTCGCACCACCCAATGCTGGACACTGACAGTGATTATCTCGTGCTGAAAATCGCCTTCAACATCCAATCAATATTCAGCGGTTTGTCTAGCTCCACCCTATGGTCCCTGTCAGCACTACTTGGTACCTCAACGGAGGGGTAACTACAATTAGCAGTGAGATACGGCAGACACTGAGATCGCAGTGGTACGCTAGCCAGTGGAAAACGGACAACACCCGTAAGCGCGGTTTCGAAAGTGCGGAGCGTGTCTGAGAGAAAAGGGGTATATGACTGTAGGTGTGGAGCTACTGAGCTACTGAGAGAAAGTGAAAGAGAGAGAGAAAGAGAGAGAGAAGAGAGAGATAGCGAGAGAGAGGGATAGAGAGAGAAGAGGGAGAGAAAATAGAGAGAGAGAGAGGGAGAGAAAAAGAAGGCGAGAGAAAAGAGAGAGAGAGAGAGAGAGAAGAGAGAGAAACATAAATATAGCTTTTCGGTTATCATAATGAAACCCATGAGATTTCCTGATTTCGCACTCAGTGAAAGTGTTGGACAGGTCCACCTGTGCACACCGCTCTGTGGAGCTTCTCAAGTTTAATACATTCAATCAGCAGCACTGAGTCATAAACTAGCAAGCTAACTAGTCAAAACACAGCAGACTTGCTTGTCAATCACTGACAATAGGGCCGTCGCCACTGATGAATGCTAACTAGAAATTTAGCTTGGCTGTAAATTTGGCAACAGTCAATTAGTTTTGATTGGTACATGACAAAGGTCATGGTACACAATGAGAAGTTATTTTCTACCTATAAATGAGGTCATATACAATATCTGCATCATTAGATATACAGTGCATTAAGAATGTATTTATTTTTTTCATTTTTTCAATTTTTTGTGTGCAAATTTATTTAAATGGAAAAACTGAAATATCACATTGATAGAAGCATTCAGACCATTTACTATCTTTAGTTGAACAACCCTTGGCAGCGATTACAGCCTTAAGTCTTCTTGGGTATGATACCAGGATTTGGGGATTTTCTGCCATTCTTCTCTGCAGATTCTCTCAAGCAGATTAAATAAGGGGAATTGAGTATTCAAACTGAAAATAAATTCAAACTATTTCAGCACAAGGCTGCGACATAACAAAACGTGAAGGGGTCTGAATTCTAAGTGCACTGTAATTTCTTAATTTCTTCCAGACAAACAGCAGATGAATTTCTTCGACACCTAACAGAAATAGACCCCCCTACTTGACCTATAAATGAACCATCTGCCTAATGCAGTGGATGGGAAATAAAGATAAATTAAGATTAATAATTAATAATTAATAATATCCATGGCATCATTAAATGACAAATGCCACCCATGAATCTACTACACTACCTACCACTCCCTACCACTGTAGAGGCCATGAATCTACACTACCTACCACTCCCTACCACTGTAGAGGCCATGAATCTACACTACCTACCACTCCCTACCACTGTAGAGGCCATGAATCTACACTACCTACCACTCCCTACCACTGTAGAGGCCATGAATCTACACTACCTACCACTCCCTACCACTGTAGAGGCCATGAATCTACACTACCTATCACTCCCTACCACTGTAGAGGCCATGAATCTACACTACCTACCACTCCCTACCACTGTAGAGGCCATGAATCTACACTACCTATCACTCCCTACCACTGTAGAGGCCATGAATCTACACTACCTACCACTCCCTACCACTGTAGAGGCCATGAATCTACACTACCTACCACTCCCTACCACTGTAGAGGCCATGAATCTACACTACCTACCACTCCCTACCACTGTAGAGGCCATGAATCTACACTACCTACCACTCCCTACCACTGTAGAGGCCATGTTATACTCTGAAAAACACACTACAACACAGGATGTTGTGAGGACAGTCACAGTGGACAGATATCAAATCAAATCAAATCAAATCAAATCAAATCAAATCAAATCAAATCAAAGATTATTTATACAGCGCCTTTCATACCAGGAGGTAACACAATGGGCCTATCAGCATATTCGTATATCTGCACAGAGCATTTCAATGAATGAAAATACTTTCAAGTTTGTATTCCTGGGCATGACTCTGGGAGTGAGTACGAGTGAGATGACTCTGGGAGTGAGTACGAGTGAGATGACTCTGGGAGTGAGTACGAGTGAGATGACTCTGGGAGTGAGTACGAGTGAGCGCCATGTCCAAAACAGGGAAGAAATGAGCCGCGGCGCTGTGGTGAGGCCCCGGAGATTTGACATGAAAGAATATTAATTACCACAGGCGTAAATCGCGTTGAGTTGACATTTTAATCTGCTGTGAAAGGCGTGTGGTAATTCTTTAAAAAAAGGCTGTCCTACACACCATTGATTGAAAGGATTCATCAGTAAGTGGCCCCACACGTCAGCTGAGCTGGGTCAGCTACGGACTCATCCTAGATCGGTCCTGGATCATTGGGTCAGATATGCCAGTAAGCTGGTGTGGACTCATCCTAGATCGGTCCTGGATCATTTCCAGAGCATCATCAAAAGTAGGCAGTTTGGGCCAAATGGATGAAGCTCTTAGGGAGAATATTGGGAATCCCTGATCAAAGTAAATTGATTTTTTGTTGCTTGCCGATGCCGTCTCTTGCTTATATCCAGTCTTTTTGCGGTAAGACCACGCCGGAGTGGCCGATCTAACTGTTGGGCCGGTCTTCCGGTTGGAAACAATTCAAATTTGACGCTCACATTAGTTAATCTGCTCTGAACGTTACATATTCTACAGCTGTGACACTGCGGCCTCTGGATGACAGTACACTGGATGGGTGTTACCACCCACGGGAGTTACCCCCTCCAAACTCGTTAAAGTTGGTCAGGCCTAATGCTCATACAGCCTGGCTTTACAATGAGAGATAATATTCTCTGAAGAAAACATGCAAAGGGCATATTTGTTCCTTTTTTTGTCGAAGATCATCTGACCATTTTAACAACCAGATTCTAAAAGTGCATAAAAAGGCAATCAGTGGCTGTTGCTATCTTGGCATCTCATAATAGGGTATCTGTGGGCAAGGAAATCACCCAAAGCTATGGATATGATGCGGTAAATGTCATAAAAACACTCGTTTTACCAAAACATGTGAATCAAGCTGAATAAAATAAGACATATTTACTTAGAAGATTAATTCTATCTCTGAGTCCTATGGGCCTTTTCTATTGTGAACTGATTTTCCTTCTTGCTTTGTCGCTACTGTGAGATGCTAGTACAGTTTACCAGATGTCGCCAAATTAAAACACTTCCCATAATTAGGGAGCTGAAATCAGAAGTTTGACTGTTGCTATGCTACTGTCCAAATGTTTCCCCTCCAGCCCAGGTGTCTGCTTTGTGTGACGAATGTAAATGTTACCTGGAGTACTCTGTGACTTGAGTTATTGATAACGTCACTTTTAATCAGCTGTCGAGAGAGCGAACCACAACGGGTGTTTAGATGCGGCCGAATAGCTTTTCTCCTCCCCATGCATTTATTGACTGGCTATTAATGTGACCTGGAGGGTCAACCTTTTTGGGTAAGTTTGGGGACAGCAAACAAAATCCACTTCTCTCCTATTCTCCTCACAGCCACCACCCACCAAAAAAACAATTGAGGACACTCGCACCCTGTTGTCATAACAACCTCTTCCACCCTCAACAGCTGGTACAAACACACACACACACACACACACACACACACACACACACACACACACACACACACACACACACACACACACTCTTGGGATGACAACCATCTCAGTGGAGAGGTTGTGACTCCTCTTGTGTGTTTGGATCTCTTAAGGCACTGCCTCAGTGCTGTTTTTCAACAACACCTGTTAGCCAGGCAGGCATCCTCTCTACACACACACACACACACACACACACACACACACACTGATGTCAACAGTGTAAGGAAATTCTGCAGTGATTTTGGAAAAAGGGGTGTGGAAACACCAATATCCTTGACATATTCCTGGGCATTACTTTCCGTGATTCCCTTGTGTGCTGTGTCGCTGCCGAGGGATAGTAAGTGTAGTTCACCAAAGGTCATCAAATTAAAACACTTTCCATAATTAGGGACAAAACTTGACTGTTGCTATGCTACGGTCCAAATATTTCCCCTGCCAGCTAATGTATCTCTTATGTGTGATGTATGTAAATGCTACCTGAGGCACTCAGTGCGCTATTGATAATGTCACTGCAATCAGCTGAGCGAACCACCACGGGGGTTCAAACGCGGCCAAATAGCTTCTCTGGTCATTGATTTATTGGCTGGCAATTAATGTGACCTTTAGGCCAACCTTTTTTGAGCAGGTTTGGTAGCAACACCGGCAGCAGATACTGAATGGACTCTGCCTGGAAAAGAGGAGAACATGCCGGAAGCTTCCCTTGTGATCAGAGGTGCTAGACAGAGGAAAGGTTACTGGGCCGGGTAGGTAACAGACTCCGCGGAACGTTCCGGATTCTGGGTAGAGTGAGAAAAAGACTCAGGGGGGAAGAGGGGTATGAGCGCGGACATCATGGCTCACAGAGAGAGAGTTCTTGAGCCTAATAGGGTGTGACAGAAGAGACAAAACACTATGAGATACAGTGTGGGGCTTGGGGGACAGATCTCTCCAACACACACACACACACACACACAAGCACGCGCATACACACACACACACACACACACACACCGATTAAATGACCTTCGTTTGCCTGTCAGAACAGATCTGGAGCCCATGCACACCTTTCAGGAACTCTGACAGTGCATGCAGGAACACACACACACACACACACACACACACACACAGACACACACACACACACACACACACACAAACACACACTACACACTGTCTTAATTTCACACAGTGTTCGGTCACCATTTCTAGTGATAAATCAACTGTCATCAACCTGTTTTCTAGGCGAGCCTTAAAAGCAACACAACAGCAAAGGCAACGTACGGTATTTCATCTCATTTCCACCCCGTGTCCTAAACACATACCGTGCCCCAACACACTCCGTGCCATTAACACACTCTGTGTCCTTAACACACTTCCTGCAAGATCCCACTGTCATTTGCCTTCATGTCAACCCTGTTCAAATCCTCCTTTCCTTTAGAAGCCGCTCTCTCTCTCTCCCCCTTCTCTCTTCCTCTCTCTCTCTTCCTCTCTCTCTCTTCTTTTCTCTCTCTCTCTCTGTATACTTGTATAGTATAGACTATATTTGTTTGTGTGTCTGTCTATTCTTTCCCCCCTCTCAATCCTCCTCTCTCTCTCTCTCTCTCCCTCTTCCTCACTCTTTCTCTCTATCGCTCTGTAGCTGTGGATGGGGTGAGACGGCTTGTTCTTTTGTTCCACCATCCACGTCTCTCTTTTCTCACCTCCCTAATGAGGATTTTGGAGAGCGGCAGCGGCAGCAGCAGCAGCAGCGGCAGAGGGAGTGGGAGTGGGAGTGGTAGCGTTGGCGGCAGTGGAGGTGTTGCAGAGACACCTGGGAATACTCCAGCCGCCACACATCTCCCCCCAACCCCCGTCTGCATCTCAAATGCAGCTGGGATTGGGAGCATGAAAGGGGGATCTGGGTTTGGGGAAAGCAAACAGAATCCATTCCTCTCTTCTACTGTTCTCCTCACAGCCACAAAAAAAAAATTGAGGACACTTGCACCCTGTTGTCATAACAACCTCTTCCACCCTCAACAGATGGTACAAACACACACACACACACACTCTTGGGATGATGGCCGTCTCAGTCAAGAGGTTGGGACTCCTCTTGTGTCTTTGTATCTCCTAGTACTGCCTAAGTGCTGTTTTTCAACAACACCCATCAACCAGGCAGGCATCCTCTCTAGTTACATACACACACACAGAGAGACACACACACACACACATTCATGCAAAGAAAGACAGAGAGAGACACACACACAGATGATGTCAACAATGTAACAAAATTCTGCAGTGATTTTGGAAAAAGGGCCTTAAGTACCAACAGCCTTGACGCAGGCAGCAGGCATAACAGCTCCATCACTCCCATCCAGCCCAAAAGAAAGCGGTCTCCTGTCTGTTACTGCGTCAGACACCGGAGGGAGTGTGCCGTGGCATCACATCTGCTCCCCCTGACATACGGACGGACCTGTGTGTGCGCAATGGCTGTGCTGGCCAGGGAGTCAACAAATCTGCAGGGATTACTCGCAATCCTCAAGTCTGCACACTCATTCACCCAACCCCCCCCCCCCACCACCACCACACACACACACACACTACCCAGTCAGGGAGAAGCCAGGCACAGACAAAAGTAAATAAATAAATAACTATAAATAAATAAAACAGCTCTTTTCCCCAAACACTCTCCTGCTGTTCTAATCCAATTTTGCAGGTCTATTTTTGGGCGACTGTCGCATACATTAGCATGCGTGCAGCATCCTGTCTGGAGCCACTCTGACGGGTGGGCCGGTGAGCCCAGCCGCTGCGGCGTAGGGTGGGCTGGATTCGGTTGGTGCCAGGCAGCAGTGGCACTAGAGCGGATGGCACGGTGGCCCATCTGGGTGTAGAGCGGTGCCAAGGAGCTGGCACACGGCCCCCAAGAGCCCTGTCCCTGGCACACATGTTGTAATAATCAGCCCCCGCCCTCCTTCTGAAACAGGACATCACCTGACATCATAATGGCAGGCAGGACTACGGAATATGCAAAGCAGGCCACACGCACCCTGGCCAGGTGTCGGCACGGAAACTATAGATCCAAACACAAAGGCTTGGATGTAAATCGGTTGAACTGGAATGGGAGGTACAGCAGTGAATAGCAACCTCACACCTTTGCATGCAAACTCACAGACGTGATCCGATATTCTGATCAGAACCTGTGCCTCATTTTGTTTCGCTGCCATTTTCCGCTCTGACAGGGTGCGTGTGCGTGTGTGTGTGCGTGTGTGTGTGCTCTCTGAGATAAGCCCTTTGCAGCTGAGCAGGTGTGGGGATGAAAGGCGGCACTCTGATGAGGTCAGAGAGAAGAGCAATGCATTCTGGGACTCCAGCTTTTACACAGGGCAGCAGAGAGTGGAGAGGCTCCCAAATCAATCAATCTTTCATTCCAGATGTAAGACATACTGTAAGTCACTCTCCTATGAGGAGAACCCTCAGTTATTTTTGTTCTTGGTAATTACTCACAAAAATGAGGCCAGTGAATGTAAGAACACACACTAACTACACGGTAGCCTGAAGGGTGTATATTTACAATGTGTGTGTCAGGGGGCATATTTATAATGTGTGTGTCAGGGGGCTTGCTCTCGGTGATACATAGTGTTTACATGACTCCCTTGCTGTGTGCAGTCACATGTCATCTCTCTCACACACACACACACACACACACACACACACACACACACACACACACACACACACACACACACACACACACACACACACACACACACACACACACACACACAGACGTGCCCTTGTCTCTTTATGCCCCTCCACTGATGTCGCCCTTGGACATAGACCTGTGGAATGTGTTGGGAGAGAGGTAAAAAAAAAAACACAAGATCACTATGGCAACAGGACTGGTTCAGATACAGTGATAGAGATAGAGTGAGAGGCAACGACAGGGACAGATATGAAGAGGAGGAGGTTGAAAGGAAAGATTTGAAACCACGTCAAATACAAGCTCAAAGGGAGGGTTAATGGCAATAGAGGGGAGGGCGAGGTTAAACTAATGGAAGAGATGAAAGAAAAAGAGAGAGAGTACGCTTGGGTGGTATTTATTTTTTCATACTGTCATACCTTCTTGACATTTCTTTGGGGTATACGGTCGGTTTATGGTATTAATGTAAAAAAAAAAAAAAAAAAGGCGACAGCCTAGCAGCTGAAAAAAAATCATGTGGCTAATGAACTGCTTTTGTAGATGAAAGAAGTAATCTCAAGATAAAGTTATATGTGGTAATATTTGCATGATTCCATATGTAGTTTTATTAAATTGATTAGCTATAGAGCAGAAACTACATTACCCATCATGCACTACAAACTCTGGAATTGTCTGATAGTCAACAGAGTCATTTGTGTGGAAGTTGAGTGCTAGGGAGACAACTCCTTGTTGAAGGGTTAAAAAGATCACCCTTCATTTATTTCAACACCACTCCACTTCCTCCTTGTCGCAGAACACACAAACTAATCACCCCTAGGGTTTATGGGAAATGTAGGCTAGTTAACCATTCTACATTCTACTAACAGAAAGACTAAGCTCCGACTGTGAGCAGGGAGCAGAGAAGACACAGCTACATTTTTCAAATGGAATGTACAAAGTATTCAGATGTACGGACAAAACATGAGTGAGGAGGGGGGCTCCCATATCTCTTGGGGGAGAGGGGGAGAGGGGGAGAGGGGGAAACGCCTACTCGCTGCGGAATACGCCACTTCCTGTCATGAATTAAGGGACAACCCCTAAGAACTCTTATGTACTCTTAAGAAGTCTTACTGTTATCAATAAATATGATTCATTATAAATACTGTTTCCATACCGGTTGATATTTGTCTATTTTTATTACTGTATTCTTATTAACTATTGTTTTATAATTGTTGTTATTTTTATTATTGCGGTATTGTATGCACACTTTAACTTCCTTTAACTTGTTGCACTTCAGCAATACTGTAATATATTATGGTAATTAATCACTTTTTGAATTTTAAAAGACAGAAAGAGAGAGAGAGAGAGAGAGAGAGAGAGAGAGAGAGAGATCCACAGACGCTGCACGGCTGAAAGAAACGTTCCAATAAAAGCTTCACACCTCGAGGTAAAGAGGTGTGAGCCAGCTGGCCTGCACAGCCTGCTCACACCAGCACAGCCCTGTCTGAAAACACAACACACACACACACTAGCCTGGAGGAACAACTACACACACGCATGCACGTTCACACACACACACACACACATGGATGAACACTAATACACTCAGCATACAGAGACTAATACACACACACACACACACACACACACACACACACACTAGCCTCGAGGAGCAACTACACACACACATGTGCATTCACACACACACTCAAGGATGAACACAAATACGCTTAGCATACAGAGACACACACACACACACACTTACACACAGTCCAGGTGACGTGCAGCTGTGCACACATCCTTAGCCTGTGATTTAGCCCAAGTCCCACCAACATACACGTGAATGCACACACCCATACACTGAGATTGCCACTTGTGCACACACACACACACACACCCACACACACACACACACACACACACACACACACACACACACACACACACACACACACACACACACACACACACACACACACCGAGTCACGCCCAGTCTGCTATCATCTTCTCCTCTGTTCTTGTCTGTCATAGATGAAGCAGGTCTGCTTCCTGTGAGGATATCTAATCTGGATATCAAGACTCCTCCTCTTTTAGCCCTTCCAAGACATCTAGTATCCCAATCAATATCAGGCGGATATTTCAGATACTTCAGACGGCTGCCCTCTCCGTCCCCATTCCCACGCTTTGATTGAAATAACCAAGAACTTCTGGTAAGGGTCAGTGACGTGACCTCACCTGGAGTGACAACTTCTCTGAGTGTAATTACTGGGTGTCGCAGAGATGGTGTGACCGGTGCTCACCTCTGTCTGCTGGAGAATGTCATCATCATCATCGCGGGCCGTGAGTTGTCACCTCTCTCACACATTTAACCTTGGTAGTCTATACCTGTGTGTGTGTGTGTGTGTGTGTGTGTGTGTGTGAGCATATTTGTGTAGTCTGAATGGTATGCAAATATAACCAGACTAGTCTGGATTAGTGTATCGGCCCTTGAGAGAAGTCCAGAACAAGCATCTCCACTTTTCTCAAGAACGTCATCATCATCATTGCCGTCATCACCATCGTCATCATCATAATTTTCATTCTCACCGTCATCATTAACATCATCATCAACATCATCATTCTCTTTCTCACCGTCATCGTTAAAATCATCATCAACATCATCATTCTCATCGTCATCATTCTCATTATCATGAAAATGATCAGTTGTCACCATAAATCACGTCATCGTAAATCACACTCACATTATACAATATATAACCTACAATATAACATACAAAACATTCTGTAGCCATCTTAAGTATTATGTGGGATGAATTCGTCTTTAGTCTTTAGTAGTGCTGTCAGTTTAACCCGTTATTAACGCCGTTAACGCAAACCCATTTTAACGCCGTACATTTTTTTATCGCGAGATTAACGCGAATTTTTTTTTTTATACAATTTTTAAAAAAAATTTTTTTTTAGATTAACGTTCTTTTTGGCCTCGCAAACTGTGTAGTAGGCTAACGTTACGGGTTGAGTGAATGGTGAGCGCGATACGGCGAAATGGATGATAAAAAGCTTCTGAATGGAAAGTTTACTTTTAAAAGTTGTGTTGTGCAAAAAAAGCAAGCTTCACTGTTGTCTGAAAATGTCAACTGGCTGAAAGCAAAGAAGTAGTAGGCTTACCTTTTATTGGTAACCTAACTGTTACGGTTAATTGTTTCTGAAATAAGAGGCCTGACTGCTATGTTCCCAGCAAACTTGAAAAAAAGAAAATATTAAGCCATGGTTTAACTGCACTATAGGCTGAGTCCTTGTTTACCTGAAATGTGCACTTTATAATTTTATTTTGTACTGCCCTGTTTGGCAATGTTGGTTTTCAATAAAATAAAACATTTGCATAAAGCAAGCCAATCCACTTTTCCATGTTGATAAGGGCATTAAAATTAAAATTAAATGATGGAAAAAATAAATAAAGGAAAGGACATTTAGAATAGATACAAATTTGCGATTAATCGCGATTAATTTTGAGTTAACTATGACATAAATGCGATTAATCGCGATTAAATATTTTAATCGTTTGACAGCACTAGTCTTTAGCTTTACGAGTCAGACTGCACCTAAAAGCAGCTCTGACAGCTAACAGAAGCTACTGTGCTGCAGGTAGATCATTATTCAGGATGATTAATTGAGAAGGGAAGGATAAGACAGAGGTGAAGATGTATTTCAGTTGAAGATGAATCAAAGAGGTGACCTCAACAGATTATATCCCTGATGTCAGAGCTAGGATGACCTGATTCCTCAAATAAAACCGAGGTCTCACTCACACCTTAATCTTAGCTATATTCGTCATGTTGAATTTATTTCTCATCAATTTCCACCTAATGTACACAATCATTCTGAAGATAAAATACATATTACTCTTCTGTATCTCTAAAGAAGTGTGTTTCAGTGTCCAACAGCATGTTTTCATGAGTCAGATCTAACCTACATTGATTAGCACAGAGCAAACATAGCTATTTCATTGAATTATAGCGACTGCAGAGTATATTTCAAAGAACTCCAAATAGTGAATCAGCACTTTTTAGTGTTCACTTTAGCTTGGCCAAATAGTGAATCAGCACTTTTAGTGTTCACTTTAGCTTGGCCAAATAGTGAATCAGCACTTTTAGTGTTCACTTTAGCTTGGCCAAATAGTGAATCAGCACTTTTAGTGTTCACTTTAGCTTGGCCAAACAGTGAATCAGCACTTTTAGTGTTCACTTTAGCTTGGCCAAATAGTGAATCAGCACTTTTAGTGTTCACTTTAGCTTGGCCAAATAGTGAATCAGCACTTTTAGTGTTCACTTTAGCTTGGCCAAATAGTGAATCAGCACTTTTAGTGTTCACTTTAGCTTGGCCAAATAGTGAATCAGCAGGCACTATCAGTAAGAGCGGCTTGTCTTGTCAGAAAAAAAACCCCCACATATGTGCTTGTTTTACCTTACAACAATAAGCACTACAGCAATACAGCTGGTTCAGCACAGTAACAGTATGTCAGTTTGATAGCATATGTGTTCCCTACTGGCCTGATTCTCTGTGACAGAGGAGGGAGGGGGGGAGTAAGGCAAAGGCTTAGTGACTACTCATGTGTCATCCTCCTGAGCGCTGTATCTGTCTCTCTGCGATGGAGGCTAGAGAGGCTATAAGACCACGCTACGGTGGCCAGCCATATTTCATCTCTCCCCATTGTCTGTGTGGCTCCTCGAAATGGAGATCCTAGTGAGGTGACTATCCATGTTTCATCTCTCCCCATTGTATGTGTGGCTCCTCGAAATGGAGATCGTAGTGAGGTGACTATCCATGTTTTCGTGTTTCCGTGTTCATATTCGGGGCTTTGTCTTTGTGTGTCTGGGCAGTGAGTGGAGAGGAGAGGAGAGGGAGATCTGATCCACGTCTGGCCGTTATCGGCCGGGTGTTTCTGCTGAAGAGAAGGTGGAGGACGGGACGGATCGGGTCTGACTTACTTTGCGCTCCTTGTCCCCGTACTCCAGACCCAGGGTGTCCATGGCGCGGACGATGGCGGCCAGGGACTGGATGGTGTTGCTGTAGACCACGGGCTTGTACTGCTTCACGTCGTCTCCGGAGAAACCATCCTCGTGGATAATCCTGCGAGAACGCACAGGAGGAGGGAGCACACGTTAGAAACATGCACAGAGATACACACTCAAACACACACTCTCTAAATGCCCTGATCAAAAACTAAAATACTACACATTACACAATCCCACACACTGTATCTTCCACGTACATAGTAACATGCCATATCATGTTGCGGTATATACACACAACCGGCACACACTCAACTCTGCAATCGCTGACAGACACATGGGAATCGTGGTATGGGTTACATGGGTTACGGAAATAATGGGGGACTTACATTTGAGTCACAATAGAAGATATTCATAAAAACAACCCATATATAGAAAACACACAATCCGAAACAGTTTTTTTTTTTGTGTGGGAAAAGCCCCTCCATGCAAAACTCACACCCACACACACGCACACACACAGACACACACTCGAACACACTCACACACACTCACACACACACACACACACACACACGCACACACACACACAC
>NC_045154.1:19862117-19874617 GCF_900700415.2 Clupea harengus
TAGATAGCTATTAGTCTAATGATATATTTAGCATATGGTGAATACTGTATTGGCCTTTCAGGGTTATATTGTGAACTTAACCCCTGATTGATTATGGTGTATACCCCTCCTTTTTATATGGTGCTGACCACTGTTGTATATATGTGGGTTTGTTCTGTCGGGGAGGGAGTCTTGGTAAGGGATGTGCATCTGTTGATGGCTGTCCTCTAGCTCAACAGAATTATGTTCGTGGGGAAATTTGTGAATGCCTGATTGCCTGGAATTGATGAGTTGGTGAATGACTTTTGGATTCCTGAACTTTGAAAAATAATAAACCAAAAAAAAACTGAAAAACTTTACTCTGACTCTGAGCTTTTGGCCATACCCATGGATAGACGGTTACCCGAGGCTCGGTCCGTCACACACACACACACACACACACACACACAGACACACACACACACCACACACCACACACGGGTCAGGCTGGCTAACAGTGCTCTTTAACCCATGACCTGGCTGGCACACATACACACACACTCACACACACACACACACACACTCACACACACACTGCCACATGCCAATCTGCGACTCCTGGCAGGGCATGGTGAGGCCCCAGGATGCTCTTCATGACATTATGGTTTGATTATGGTCTGTTTTATGTGGGTCTGTTTTATGTGGGTCTGTTTTGTGTCTGTCTGTTTTGTGTCTGTTGGACATGTTGAAACGACTAGGTGACAACCACTTTTAGCGTTACATGTAATGCATGCTTTTCTGTATTGACTAAATATCATATGTCATATATATCAACTCAGACATAATTCTAGACATCATTTTATTCTTGGTAGATCAAGAAGCAGCAAGCATAAAACCCTTTAAATGTCCAAATGCTGGTGAATCTCATGGGACATTCAAATTATTCATAGTCCTAGCAATCTCACCTACACTTCTCCGCACAGAAACACACACACACACACACATACAGACCTGAACCCTTTTTTCTCCCACATACATCCACATATATACAGTATGTATATGCATCATGTCTTTCTTTCATCTCTGTTTCACACACCAACCTCAGTCTCCCCATGTTCTCTCTCTCTTCCACACGTGCACACACACACACACACACACATGCACACACACACGCACACGCACACACACACACACACGCGCACACACACACACACACACACACACACACACACACACACACACACACACACACACACACACACACACACTTACGCAGAGCCTCAGTCACACCTATCTTTCCTGTAGGCATGTGAGATGTGTGTGAGATGTGTGTGGTTAAGTAGGAGGACCCTTTGTCCCGACATCACTGCTGAGTGCTGTAGCCTGTCATCGGCTCCTACAGACACGGCTCCTTATCCTCTGCCCCTCTCCCTCCTTCTCTCTCTCCCTCCTTCTCTCTCTCCTTCTCTCTCCCTCTCTCTCTCTCTCTCCCTCTCCCCACCTCTCTCTCCCCCTCTCTCTCTCTTCCCACCTCTCTCTCTCTCCCCCTCTCTCTCTCTTCCCACCTCTCTCTCTCCCTCTCTCTCCCCACCTCTCTCTCTCTCTCTCCACCTCTCTCTCTCTCTCTACCCACCTCCCTCTCTCTCTCTCTCTCTCTCCCCACCCCTCTCTCTCTCTCTCTCCCTCTCTCTCTCTCTCTCTCTCCCCACCTCCCTCTCTCTCTCTCTCCCCCCACCCATCTATCTCTCTCTCTCTCTCTGTCCCTCTCAGTGGTGTGTCAGTGTGCCGGGGGACTTCTCTATTTATAACTAGCTGTAATCAGAGAGTCCAGATCGCTCCTGTCCCAGGCCTCAGCTGCGCCCGCTCCACCGTCCTGCCCAATCTCACTCTGACACCCCTGGGTCATCCGCACATCCCGCACCCCCCCACCCCCCACCCACCCTTCCCCAACACACACACACACACACACCCATCTCACCTCCCCAACCCTTCCCCAACACACACACACACACCCATCTCACCCCCCCAACCCCACCACCCTCCCAGTACCTCAGAGTGGGTTAGCACCTTCACCCCTACATTTCCCAACCCCTGGCGTCACACACACACACACACACACACACACACACACACACACAAACACAGCAGACGATATAAAGCAGTCTTAACTAAAAGCAGAAGGGCGATAGAGGAGAGCGCGGCTAGCAGCTCTTGTCATATCCCATTACATCAACATTCTATTTTCTACACTTCTCCTCTGCCTATGCGCGCGTAACCTTATATATGTCATCTGAAAACAAATGGAGCTGTGTGTGTTAAGTAGTGCGTAATTGTATATCTGCGCCTAACTGCCGCTTTCAGCCCACTCATTTTCTCTCTCTCTCTCTCTCTCTCTCCCCACCTCTCTTTCTCTCTCCCTCTCCTTCCGTTTATTTCCATCACACTCTCACTCTCTCTATCTCTCCTCTGTGGATTTCTTCCTCACTATTCTCTCTCTCCACGCTTTTTTTGATCTCTTAATTCTTCATTGTTTCCTTTCTTTTCCCTCCATCTTCTCCTTCTTTGTCTTTCACTCTCTCTTCTAATT
Source organism: Clupea harengus (assembly GCF_900700415.2). Lineage (NCBI taxonomy): Eukaryota > Metazoa > Chordata > Actinopteri > Clupeiformes > Clupeidae > Clupea > Clupea harengus. The sequence goes on from NC_045154.1 coordinate 19,864,663, forward strand.
CCTTCTCTCTCTCTCTAATACCTCCTCCTCTCTCTTCCTCTATCACACGTTCTCTCAGGCCTGTCTTTCATTCTCTCCCATACAACCTTCTTTCTCTACCTCTAATTCTCACTCTCTCTTCCTCTATCTCTCGCCCACTCTTCCTCTATGTCCTTCCGTCTCTTCCTCTATCTCTCACTCTCCCTCCCCCTCTCCCCCTCTCTCTTCCTCTATCTCTCACTCTCTCTTCCTCTCTACGCCCTCCTCCGACTTTCCTTGCCGTGTCTGTCAGTGATCAGAGCTGATGAGGCTGGGAGGTGGCACAGTGCTTTAAGAATGCATGAGGGGGGAGAGAGCGCTTCATATCAGTGTGTGCTGCTAACACACACACACACACACATGCACACATACACAGACACACACACACACACACACACACACACACACACACACACATACACACGCACACACATGCACACACACACACACACACAAACACACATACACACACTCACATGCACACACACACACACACACACACACACACACACATGCACCCCCACACACACACGCACACATAGGAAGCGTGGCAGGCAGTGTGTGGCTCTATTGTGGTCTGTAAACCGCCCAGATGGATAACATCCATACAACACAAACGTAGTCCTACACATTCAGCTGGTACTGTGAGTGAGCTCCGGATAAAGGCCCCTACTGAATGAATAAATGTGTCAGGAAAAGAAAACAGTCCCTTCTGAGCATTAATAGGAAACGCAGAGAGTGAATAGGGAAACAGAAAACATGCCCGCCTCCCCCTCTGCTTCAGGTTTCCCATTAGTCATCGATGCCTCTGATTGGCCAATCACTGCTGACTCTCCTATTGGTTAGGGGGCTAGTTCACACCACGCCCACTGCTGCTTACCATTCACTGCTCACTATTTCAGAGCCCCTCCCCCCCCCCTCTTCTTGGCCCGTGCCCTCAGTGTGGACGCTGGCCATTCATCAGGAGGTAATTAGGCCCGCCATGCTCATCCTCAGTTCATCCTCTGGACCCATACACACTTTAAGATCTTTAAGATCCATTCATGACACGGCACTAAAATAAAACACAGGAAAAAAGGTCTGACAGTGTTACAAAAGAAGGGTGGTGGTGGAGGGTGGTGGAGGGTGGAGCAGGAGGAGACACAGAGAGGAGGGAGGGTGGAGCAGGAGGAGACACAGAGAGGAGGGAGGGTGGAGCAGGAGGAGACACGGAGAGGAGGGAGGGTGGAGCAGGAGGAGACACAGAGAGGAGGGAGGGTGGAGCAGGAGGAGACACAGAGAGGAGGGAGGGTGGAGCAGGAGGAGACACAGAGAGGAGGGAGGGTGGAGCAGGAGGAGACACGGAGAGGAGGGAGGGTGAATGGGAGCGGCACAGGAGCGAGGTGTCGCCCAGGCCACAGACTGTTCCATCCTCATCTGCAATCATCAATTAATTGAGAGCAGCTTGTGTTAATTTACTGGCTGCACACATGGTCCCCACCCTCCACAGTCGTCGTCGTCGTCCCCCCCCCCCCCCCCCCCCCCACCCCCCATCGAGCCCAGAGGCCTCTGGGAGAGCCGGGAGACACACACAGGCCAATTTATCTGCGTGCACACTCACCAGGTAAAGGTTATGCTGACACACGAAGTAAACACAGTCACAACCTGCCGTAATTACCACCTCTCTCGCCGCGACAACACAGACCAGAAGACACGCACTCAGCAGCACACACACACACACACACACACACAGGAGCCTTCAGGACGCCTCAAAAACACTCAATTAACACACCGTTTTATCGCAGCTGGGCCTAATTATGGAATGCCCCCCCACCCCCCGTGCCCCGCCCCAATAAGAAAATACAGTACAGAGTGTTTGTCTCACAGCGTGGGGTTATAATTCTTAGTCGAGGGCTTTTCTGTGTAGTTCTAAATGAGACAGTGCCAGAGGCCACACCGCAGCGGAACCACCTGACCTCAGATCAGCTGGGCGGCCCGACACAAACTCTCGCTCCGACAACGGCCGCCTTTGTTTCTGGCCGCGGCGCATCTGACCTGGGACCTGCTGTGTGGGCCGACGCAAACACACCTCGGGCCGGACAAAGGGCCTTTTGTGCTGCGCTGGGTGACCTGACCGGCACATGAGCGATGGCCCAGAGAAGCCACGCTGGCTCGCTCCACACGGCAAGTGCATGTGGACCAACCACAGAGAGACGAGAGGAGAAAGAGGGAGGGAGGGAGACGAAGAGAGAGAGAGAGAGAGAGTGAGATAGAATGAGGGAGAGAGGGACAGATGAAGGGAGATGGAGGCAGAGAGAGAGAGAGGGAGGTAAAGAGAGGTTGTGAGAGAGGGAAGATCAGAGAAAGGGAGATGGAGAGAGTGGGGGGGGGGACAGGAGAGTGAAAGAGAGTGTGAGAGAGAGCAACAGAGAGGGGGAGAGAGGTGAAGAGAGGCAAAAAGAGGCCAGGAGGATCACTGGGGGAGTACAGGAGAAGGCAGAGGGGGAGGGGACAGAGCCGAGCTGTGTTTGAGAGGACACTTGAAATTCCAACAACTCAATGTCTCTTGCTCACTCTCTTTGCCTCATTCCTCTCTGGCACGCACACACACACACACACACACACACACACACACACACACACACACACACACACACACACACACACACACACACACACACACACACACACACACACACACACACACACACACACACACACACACACACACACACACACACACACACACACCAAATATGTCTCTGTGTTTCTATTTCTTGGTAACATGGCAATAGCAGTCAGTGCTGGTATGTATGAGACGGAAATAGAGAGCCAGAGAAGAAGAGACTGCAGGGAAATAGAGGAGGACACAGAGAGAGAGAGAGAGAGAGAGAGAGAGAGAGAGAGAGAGAAAGAGAGATAGTCAGATGAAGGACAATAAAGAGATATGCTACTGCTAGAGATAAAGGAGAGGATTAGAGAGAGAGAGAGAGAGAGAGAGAGAGAGAGAGAGGCTGAAGCAGGCTCTCGGCTCACCCTGCCTCCCACTTAGATCCTGTCTCAGCCTCACCTTCAGCCTCTACCTTGAACTTTACCTCAGCCTCTACGTCGAATTCTATCTCAGCCTCTATCTCTAACTTTATCTCAGCTTCAACTTCTAACGCTGTCTCACCCGCTAACACTATTCAGCCTCTGCCTCTAACTGTATCTCATTTCCTGCCTCTAAGTCTATCTCAGCCTCAGCCTCTAATGCTGCCACTACCTCTGCCTTTTTTCCAGTGGCATAGCTGAGACCTCGGGGCCACACCACCCACTAGTCCTCTCAGCTCCCCGCCGCCTCCCCCCCCCCCCCCCCCCCCCCCACGCCATTCCTACGAACCAGAGGTGCTCACGAAGCCCCCAGGCTCTGCAGGTTTCCCTCTTTCCACCTAACTGTGTTTATCTCGGTTAACTGAATACTGTTGTGTTCGTCTATCAATCAGGTGTGCTTTGCTCGGAGCTGGGGTTGATATGCAGATATAAGTGAGTGTGTGTGTGTCTGTGTGTGTGTGTGTGTGTGTGTGTGTGTGTGTGAGTGTGTGTGTGTGTGAGTGTGTGTGTGTGAGTCCCTTCTATAATTCTCTGCCTTTCTGGCACAGCCCCCAGCCCTGCTCGTCTCTCCCAGTGAGCTAATGCTGTGGAGATGACAGGGCCTGTCGATATATATATGAAGAGTGGAATGAAGGATAACACAAGACCTGAGCTGACCCCTCTCCAATCTCCCACCCCTCCACACACACACGCACCTACCCACCCACCCGCAACCCCTGCTAACCTCACACAAGGACCCTTAAAAACCTCTAGGGAGGAGAGGAGTGATTACATGGTCGTAATTCCCTTTATGACGCACACCATGCAAATGATGGCGGCGGCGGCGGACAGCGTGGATCCACGGTGAAACCACAGACACGCACAAAGAGGCCATTGACGCCACACAGGCCCGGGTTGAAGCCAGTTGTCAGTTTATGGCTTGCTGTGTGGGCCCCCTGTATCATGCCTTATTTTCCTGCACGGTCCTTGAACTGTTTTCTGATGCGGTCACAGTGGCTTGGACAAACAGTATGCGATCTTCTGTACGTTTTGCATGTACCCGTGGCTGACCGGTCCATGCAAAAGAGCATGCAAAGCAGAGTGGTAACTCTGTCGGCGCTTTCGAGATACCCAGTTTATTTTAGTCTCTGAGACAACAGCACATGTATACAAACACACACACGCACGCAGGCACACACACACACACATACACACACACACAAACACACACGCAGGCACACAACAAAAGGTTTCCCTGTGCATTCGTGTATTTCAGAGAGTACCTGCGTGACAACCATAGGCTCCCATAACAAAGTGACCCTGTCAAAGTGTCCATGACCTGTGCCTAGCGGTGCAATTATTCTCAACTTCATTAAGATGGCACACAGACATATGAAGGAAAGGTAAAAACCAGCCACCTAGACTGTTCACCATGTAGATGTGTAGTTGTGTGAACGACACCCCAAGGAAATATAATAGCAGCTTTATAGCACATCGCCAAATAGATCACTTAAACACATCACCGAAATACACCAGTGAGCAAGCTAGCTAGCTTTTATCAGTGCATCTGTGCCGATACTGGTGTTTGCAAGGCTACTGGCTGCTAGCTAGTTGGATCACTAGCATTAGACACAAAAATCCTCACTGCCACTTTAAGAGCAATAGGAGGAGCCTAACAGTACAGGCGAGATACACATTTCCCCAGTGTATATTTTCCCTGTGTGAACCCATGACCTGGGCTGCTTGCTCTGCTAGCTGATCCACAGGATGATGAAAGGTCTCGAGCGCTGCTGTTTGACCTTAAAGAGTCTGGTTCCAGACGCTCCCACATTCCTGCAGGGCAGGCCGGGCGGGCGGGTCCAGAGCGTGAGCACCCTCCTGCTCGGCCCCCGTGGTGGGTAAAGGGACCTTACGGGGGCTGGGAACCACACAGCTGGGCCAGTCCACCTTCAGTTGTTCTCCCCCGGGCCTGTCGCCTTTAATCACGTCCTCTGAGGTGGGGGTAATATCCCTCTAACGTGATTACCCACCCTGGCAGGGGGGTGGGGGTCGGGGGGAAGAGCGGTAGGAGGCGGGGTGGGGGGTGGGTGGAGCAGAGCTAAGGGACAGGGTGCAGAGAGGATGGAGGGAGAAAACGAGGGAGAGAAAGAGGGAGAGACAGATGGTTGAGAGTCAAGAGTGGTGGAATGGCAAAAAGGAACTCGGAGAGTGAAGACAGAGAAAATGAGAGAAAACAATAGAATGATAAGGAGAAATGTGAAGAGAGAGGGGGGGGGGGTGAAAGAGAGATGTAGTCTGAGGAAGTGACAGTACGAGATGGAAAGAATGAAAGAGAAATTCAGAGAAATATCAGATGGTTCTATCAAAGGAGGACGAAAGCAGGACGAAAAGAGAGAGAGAGAGGGAGGGATGACGAGGTTTGAAAGCACTCAGAGGCCTTTGGGTGGCTGTGTGGGGGAGCTGGCAGAGGAGCAAGTGTGTGTGTGTGGTGTGTGTGTGTGTGTGTGTGTGTGTGTGTGTGTGTGTGAGTGTTTGTGTGCCCATGTGCCTAACTCTCTGAGCGGTAGCAGCAATTTGTGGAGAGTTCACCGCAATATTTCTCCAACATTCTGCAGCTTTGCCCCTCCTTCCTTCTGCTTTCCTCTGCAATCTGTTTCCCCTAAAACATGGAGAACAAAAGCAGCAGCAGCAGCAGCAGCAGCAGAAGCAGGGTGAGTGTGTGTGTATGTGTATGTGTGTGTGTGTGTGTGTGTGTGTGTGTGTGTGTGTGTGTGTGTGTGTGTGTGTGTGTGTGTGTGTGTGTGTGTGTGTGTGTGTGTGTGTGAGCTCCACCCACACTGACCGGTACTGTGGCGAAGCGCTGCTGGCCATCTGAGCACAGCGCTTCAAACAGTGGCAGTAGCAGGGTGAGTGTGTGTGTTTGTGTTTGTGTGTGTGTGTGTGTGTGTGTGTGTGTGTGTGTGTGTGTGTGTGTGTGTGTGTGTGTGTGTGTGTGTGTGTGTGTGTGTGTGTGTGTGTCTGTGTGTGTGTGAGCTCCACCCACACTGACCGGTACTGTGGCGAAGCGCTGCTGGCCATCTGAGCGCAGCGCTTCAAACAGTGGCAGTAGCAGGGTGAGTGTGTGTGTTTGTGTTTGTGTGTGTGTGTGTGTGTGTGTGTGTGTGTGTGTGTGTGTGTGTGTGTGTGTGTGTGTGTGTGAGCTCCACCCACACTGACCGGTACTCTGGCAGTGCTTCAAACAGTGGCAGCAGCAGTCAGCAGCTAAGGGACACGCCTGCCTGCCTGCCTGCCTTCCGGTTTTCTGACAGCATCGCCTCAGTGGCTCCTGCAGGGCCCAGTGAAGACGGCCAAGCCCACGCTATCTAATGGCCCGGTCACAAATAATAAGATAACGGAGGAGGCACACACACCTACACACTCACACACACACACACACACACACACACACACACACACACACACACACACACATACACACACACACATATACACAAACACACAAACACACCCACACACACAAAACAGCTCACATACACACAATACAGGCCTAGATACACACACACACACACACACACACACACATGCACTCACACACACACACACACACACACAGTGTTCACAAAAGTGCGAGCGCACGCACACACACAACCAGAGTACTCTCACACACACATTATGCTTTACGGTTCTCCTGTGTAATGTCCCCTTCTTAGATTTCCCCCAGGATACAAGTCATTCAGGCAAATCAGCTCCATCTTAGCCCCATCTCTCTCCACTCCATTGCACACAGGGGATGTTGGGATGAACCATTTTGCCATATTCTTGGTTACAATTTTTGTCACTACTTTAAAAACGTTAAAAAAAAAGTCAGTCAGTGTGAACATAGGGTAATTTGAGTCCTCTACCGCTACACGTATCACATTCTATACAATCTACTCTATAGTATTGACCCCTGCTTGTTATTCTATAGTATTGACCCACACTTGATATTCTATAGTATTTACCCCCACTTGATATTCTATAGTATTTACCCCCACTTGATATTCTATAGTATTTACTAGGGATGGGCATAATTAATCGACGATCGATTAATTGATCATTAAGAATTTCCTCGATGAAATTATTTTTTCATCGATTAAAACTAATGCATGTTCTGTTGCGTAGTGTGCGTGTAATTTATTTATTTTAGGGCTGTCAAAGTTAACGCGTTATTCTATGAGATTATTGTGGCGGAGATTAATGCAATCAAATATTTTAACGCAGTTAACGCAACTTTGTTTACTTCCGGTGCGCGTTGACCCGTGGCACGAAACCGCCCCTTGTCTGCAGTCATTTAGATAGAAGAGACCGAGACGGTAGTTGAAGATGGAGAGAGCTGAGGGATTGTTGGGCGGAAAGTTTCTGTTTAAGAGGCAAAATGACAGAACAATCGACAAAACTAAAGTTGTATGTAGCATTTGTCAAGCTGAATGTAGCTATCACAGAAGCAGCTCATCTTTAAGTTATCACCTTAATGCAAAGCACCCGACAGAAAGCAGTCCCAGGTTAGATGGTCGCCAACCCACACTCCACGACTTCTCTAGGAAATTAACTAGACCAGTCCGTGAAAAGGTTACCAACGCTGTAGCAGTTTAGGTTGCGGGTGACTGTCGGCCCATCAACATAGTTGAAGACGGTGGGCTGACTGAGGTGATTCGAATTGCTTCAGGGGACAATTCTTACGATTTACCGTCGAGGGGCACCATTGTGTCTCGCATACATTCCTTGGCTGATGGCGAGAGAGCACGAACAAAATACAATTAAACAACAGTGTCTAAAATAATGAATGAAGTGATTACTCGTTAATTTATAAGATTTAGTCTTTGAAAGAAAACAAACTTTTAATCACGATGAATCTAGATGAATGAATTTCAAAATGTGAGATTAATTAGTTAGAGAGAAAAAAAAACGAAGGTCAGTTGTGTTTATGAGCACCGGCTTCTAGCTGTCGGCTCCGCTGCTTAAGAGTACAGCAGCGCATATTTTCAAGTGTAACCATTGAACGGATCCCGTTTAACTGCCACAAGAGTTGTCCATCTTGTAAGTTTAACTGCCACAAGAGTTGTTCATCTTGTAATAAATATCTCAATGAGGAAACACGCTGTGTTTTTTCTATTTTCACTGCATTTTAATATAGCCTATAAATAGTGAATTTTAATATAAAAATATTAATGATTAATCGAAAATCGATCGTTAATTCTCCCGACGATCGATTAAGACAATTTAATCGAATGCCCATCCCTAGTATTGACCCCCACTTGATATTCTATAGTATTGACCCACACTTGTCTGTTTATAGTATTTACCCCTGCTTGTTACTCTATAGTATTGACCCCCGTTTGATACTAGTGGACACTCCTGTAGACCATCAATCGCCCCCCCCCCCCCCCCCCCCCCCCCCCCTAAGTGTGTTTGCGTGTGACTGTGCTATAGGCTACATAGAAGGAGTGTGCCTGAAGATGATGATGTTAGTCATACATTCACAGATAAGAACTATGAAAACAGATATGAAATGAAATGCTTAGGAATATAAGGCTACATTATTTGGAATTCCGTCATACACAAGACTAGTGGAGATAGACTCCAACACTATCATTTGACAACTTCATTTAAGCAAGAATCACCATGAGGTTTGTTTTCTACGAAGCCTATATTATAGCTGGCCATACTGTCTAATAATTAACCAGTTCAAAAGCGGAGTGCCACCCCTTCTCTCCTCAATCATGCAAGCAGCTGAACTCGTTATTATCAATCCGTTTGATCTCACTACACATATTTTACAATGTCTTCCCCTATCAAGCTTATTCTCCAACAATTCCTACTTTAAATATCATAAGATTAATATCACAAATTATGGCGAGTGATAAAACTGTCAAATGTCAAGACTATATCTCAGTTTAAAGCAGCTCAAACTGCACTGGATGGCACAGGCTATCCTAACTCCCATGCATCCACACTTGACAACTATTTCAATGTAATGCATGCTAATTTTGAATAGTTTTATGTAATTTTTAAGACTATTAGGTTACTGTTATGTAGCTACAACCTGTGTATACTTGCTCCATTGCTTCTTGGTGAGTTTTAAATTAAAGTTCCACTATGTAACCGTTTTGAAATTAACATTTTGAAATGTAACATTTTGTTTACATTTGTGCAGTCTCACTAATTCATATGTCCTCCATAGAGTCTATGAGGGATACTGAACATGTCCCGGTCATTACCTATCAGATAAAATGATTGCCATGGCAGTTCCTTATTATAATAAAAAGTGTCATCCAAAACATTTTTCTTTTCCTAGCTCATTTGGTCCGATACGTATAGCCTTGTCAGAAGGGAATTGAATAGATGGTTTTGCATTCCAACAGGCCCCTACAAATGCAAAACAATAACTGGGAACCTTAACGGCTCCTCTTCCCTGTTTAAGCAGTGTATGCAGAAATAGTCAATTTAGTTTGTTTTTGTTGGAGGAGACAAGAATCCACAAGACTGATGTGCCAGATATCTGAGCAGCCGTTCGGTTTTTAAATGTAATTACAGGCTCAATGACCTAAAACCGATTTCCACATCTATTTTGATACTGGAGCTAGGCTCCACCCACTTCTGATATCTACCCGATAGAGGTACAGATCATTTAAATATCAAACAGATACAGATGCAGATAATAGCCCCGCTGCATACCACTACTAACAGGATAAGGATGGCGGAGGAATGTGCGGTCCCTTAATTGTTGAAATAGAGAATAATCATAATAACCATGAAACGCTGGTTATTTCTATCAAAATTAACCGTGCCTCTGAATTTCAAATCGTGCCATCTCTATTTCACACTCACACAAATACACACCCATACACAT
>NC_045154.1:19879617-19904617 GCF_900700415.2 Clupea harengus
CCTAGTCAATCCCGACACTCATTCGTGTCAAAGATTATAGCAAAATCTATAAGAAAACTTCAACACCATATCAACACTTATGAAAAAGCTGCAAATATATCCCCTCGTTTAAAGATCATTCGAAAATGGCAGAGATCCAACAAACACTTGAAAATGGGAGGCGTTTTCTATCGAGCGTCTGAAACCCGCATTCATTTGATCATTTGATCTCATTCTGAAGCATGATTTGGTTTACTCACTAAAAAAATTTCAAATGGCACACACGGTCTGCATATCTGACATATTGCAGTGCTTGGCATTAGTATCCAGACAAACGTACTTTGATTTCTTAAGCCCAACGGTCACTGTCGACAGCAGGTAGGCTATCACAAAGGCTTACATAAGGGGAGTCAGAATGTAGGCTAACAGATGTATGTGTTCCCATAAATCAAATCACATCTTCGATGACAAATAAGTCACGACTGAGATTTTAATGATGTGCAGTTGGGCACAGAAATGGGTGTCTGGGGATGGCCGCAAGAAAATAAAAATGGCCGTATGGAGAAGTTCGGGTCTTAGCTCACCATTTTATTCCACAGACTTAGGCTATTCAACCACAATGTCATACAAGTAGGCAAATGAGTAGTCCAGGTTGAATACACATTTATTAAGCACACATAAGTGTTTGCTTTAGGCCCTACTGCATATTCCAGGTGGGTTGGTTGAATGAAGTTGAGTGACAGGCCTATATTTCAATCTTTTTTCGGTACAAGCAGGCTAATAGACATCCAAATGACTAAATCTAAACCAGCTTATGGCAAGATATATAGGAAGGCAACAATATTGCCATGGGTTATTAAGACTGCCACTGGGTGGAATTTATAACAGGCTGATTTATCATATTTTAATATTTAAAGCCAATAGGTAGACCAAAGGATCAAACACGAGGGGAATCACTCCGCTGAGATTAATTGGTTGAATAATAATGTCACTGCACAAGGTGCCGGTTCCTTCAAGGTGCATAGAAGCTAAACAGGCAGAGGCTTTCAAAGAACGCTAGCCAAGACTGTAGCATACACACACACATACACGACCACAGGTTTTTGCTTTCAGCACCATTTCCGTGAACAGCACATCGATTATTCTTTCCTTCGGCAGAACCGCAAAGCTAACGTCTTACATCCATGAGCACTGACTTCCCTACGTGATCGTATCTTTGCTATAGGTAATAACTCCCTAGAAATATGGCGGACGTCCTAATCACCAACAAGGAACGGACAGTAGGCTAGATGTGTGTGCCTGTGTGTGTGTGTGTGTGTGTGTGTGTGTGTGTTGGGGGGGGGGGGGCATCCAAGCTCACATCCCACACTAGAAATTAACTTAAATCATGCCACTTACTTCATCTGTTTGACGATGGTGCTTTTGCCGGATTCCCCGGCTCCTGTTGGGGAGGAGAGACATAAGGAGGTGAGAACCCCTGCCTGCCACTGTGGCTGTTAAAATATTGCATTTCTAACATGGATATTTGCCCACAGAATCCGACTGCGGATGTACAAATACACCGATAATGTTGTGTAGGCTGTGTATTTATTGAGAGCACAAAGAACTCCGACTGTGTCGCTTTCTCCCAGAGCAGGGCATTACCTAGCAGGAGTAATTTGACGTCTTTAGCGGCAGTGACCCCATCTTCTTTGAGGTTTTTCTCGATGGCTTTGCTCCGATCCAGAGCTGCCCTCTCCTCTGCGCTCAGTGTACATCCCATGGCTAGACAAACCTCGGCTCTTCTTTTACTCCAAAACAGGCGAGGTGCAAAACCGGCAATCCCTTTTTACCTCTCTATTTCTTCCCTATCCCTCTCCAGGCTGTCTAGCTCTCTCTCTCTCTCTCTCGCTCTCTCTCCTATTGCGTCTAGCTAAAGCATTAAAACCCGGACGACAACGTGATATTTTCGATTAAAATAAAAGCCTTTCTGCGTCTCCTGCGCTCCTTTGGTCCCTCTTTCGGGGTACGTTGTACGGACTCCTCTGGTTGCGGGTGTCTACTGGGCGGCGGCGGCGGCTAAGAGCGCTCGCATCGTTCAGCTTGCTCACAATGGAGGCTCGTGCGGCGGGTAGAGGGAGAGGGCGCTCACTGCCAGACTCCACGCGCTCTCACACAATCTCCCTGACGTCAGGAACACAGGCAGCCAACGAGCATGCTCCAACTCTTGCAAGCATCTTAGAGCTGCACCCAGAAAACGCTACTCGTTCGCCTTCTTGCGAAGAAAGCAGAAATCAGTTTTTTAAAAAACACTTATAACCGCGTGAATACCATGACCTACGCGCTCTGTGGCATTACATCAGAAAATAAGCTGACAGATTGTGTCTGATGAAGAGAACACGGTTGACGGATAAACTCCCGTGATCAAGAAGAATCCCTACAAGGTGTGGTCGTGTAGCGAACAGCTTAGGAAATCTACTTCGGAATATAAATAAATAGATAAATAGCGTCCCAAAGAACCATAGCCTCAATGGCAACCCATTTCACTTAGCCGACTACTCATTTCATATCGGTGTACCTACTGTTTTAAGGGAATAACTTAAAATGGGATTCCTAGAACCTTAAAACATAGAAACAGACAAAAAGCCTGTAAATGTGATAACGCAGGCCTTTGCAAGAACACCCCTGCCATGCAAAGGGGGCAAAATTATGTTTTTATAATCACCAAAAACAAAAGCAAAAGTAAAAGTAACTCCCAATAGCAGAGACAGTTCAGATTTTGAATACACAACGAGGGTACAGGGAAGAACGGATTGTTAAAGCTGACCCATGATATGGACAGTTGTAACAGTGGCTGAGGACATTTTTTAACGTGACAGTTTGAAGGGGTAAAATAACATTTACAGCAACAGCCATGCATTATTAAAACCAAAATAGTGGAGGATATGAGATTCTCTGTAAATTGTAGTCTTTGAAGGGCTTCCCCCCTTCAAAATACCAGTGAGATAGTGCTTACAAACAGGGTGTCACATTTCCACCACAGCTCTCACCCTGCTGCCAGTATCTTACTCTACACCTCTCTGGATACAATACTGTTATTTTTTCTTAATCCATCATGTGTCTATCTGTCAGACATATTAAACTGGGTTAACAGATCATTATTAGGCCTATCATACTTAACCCAGGGTAAAAGAGAGCAGGTTAGTTGGCACACAGTTAATTTCCAGGCCACTACAGGGTACTATCACAAAAATCTAAATTTAAAATGATTGCCTTCTTGACCTGAACACATCCACTCTGTCAAAACATCTGAAGGTCACTAACTGTTGAGGTGAGGACAACCTTTTACATTTTGCAGTCAAAAAAAGAACTGTTAAATAGGGATATATACGTAGATAGGGATATAGAAAATGTATTACTTTCAGTTAATAGAGATAGAAAGCAGCTATATTTTTATATTAATCCGTTATCATTAAGTGATGCTAACTGGCTAACATAATTTTAGTACAGAGGATTTATGTGGTTGGGGTTGGTTGGCAAGATCATAACTACTTTTAAATGATCAAACATTTTCTTTAGATTAGATGAAGGGCAAATACAAAAACTGTTATTTGGTTAAAAGTAAATATTTGTGACTTCATTCTTAGTAACTATAGCATGTTAAATCTGGGGCAACCAACTCCGTTGCACGTGTCAAGTAATCCGGTGCGGGTGTAACGGGAGTGTGCGCTCCCTCTCTGCATTGTGTTGTGAATAGCAAAATAATGTGACACCACGACTGCTGGTCTTGTCTGCTTTTATTAATCCCACTGATCTCTCTCCCCACAGTGGCATAGAAGAGAAAAGACCGAAAAGAGCCAAGCAAATACATGTACAGTATATATAGTCTTTGCACAAGTGGCTGAACAAGTCTCTCCACACAAACGCTCTCCGGGTCCCAATTACATTGACAGACAACTGGCAATGAGCAAAGCAATGAGCAAAGTCCGCCGCGAATGATCTAAAGCTAATTTAATAACTTGACAAAATGATTTTGCTAATTGAATACGATGAGCAAGATCCTAAGGTGAAGTCCTTCTAGGCAAGTCTTGCCACTAGGCAGCCATCTTCACAACACCTCCAGACAGCTATGTTGGGCAAACAAGATCAGGCTCCTATCTAAATGAACGGGGGGAGATCCGTAACTCCACATAGGATGGTCAAACAGACATTTAAAGCATATCACGTGAACCTGCATTCAAATCTGACACAAACGCCGTAAACATGTTTCCCCCAACCACTCAAATAAGGCTTAAAAATATTGATTCTGTCACGTCTTGACAATTGCTACGGTAATGGTAGAAATAAAACATAAACGTTCAGGTGAGATGTCATATATGCCTTTTCAACAGTGTGATTGGCTGTTTATAATACAGGGCAGGACATCCAGTTACAAATCGGCCATGTTTAGCGTTATGGATTCCCCATTCATTTTCCCGACAGTGATTTGTCTCCTCCCTTATAATGTCTCTGCCTAAGCACAAACGTGGGTGGGTCAGTGCAAGGCTCCCACATGCCACACAATAGCTTTAGTTCATGTGTGACGGACTTTGCTCGTTGCTGGTTGCCTGTCACTGAAATGAGGGCCCTCTCTCTCCTTGTGTCTGCAGCAGCAGCACTGATAGGGAAATATGAAACTCTGACTTTAATCAAGTATGTATGTGTGTTAATCATATGCCTTTGTTAGCTGAAACATGACTTTTCTGTTTCTGTATATCTTTGATTCTTAAGTGCTGATGGTTCTAACTCTGTGTATGCGCTTACAAGTGTACCTTCTGTGTGTGTGTGTGTGTGTGTGTGTGTGTGTGTGTGTGTGTGTGTGTAAGCAAGGGCTGATAAGAAGAACTAGTAGTTCTTCTTTTCTGCCTTGCTGTTGCATTATGTTGCAAAAAGCATAGAAATATGACCTCAGACGTCAGAGACCCACCACGTGGTTATCCCTGTTGACAAAGTGTTTTGGCATCAGAGAACGCTAACTTCTTTCTATATAAACCTTGTGTGATGTGTTTTATTTAGCTTTTCTCTTGTCTGCTGCAGTCTGGGAGTGAGCCCGGGATCTCTCTTTCTCTGAGAGTGGGCCCGTGCCTCTCTCTGGCCTGTCAGGACATGGGTGAGCCCGACAAGCTTGTTGTTGTTGTTAAATAAATATACTTATATGCGACTCCGAAGTCCTGAGGTAACTTGAGTGAACTTTCACCTAACAAGCAGAGTCATAAAAGACAGCTGGGCATGTGATAGCAGTCCAGACTTACAAACGTACAGCTCCCTTCTGAAGCGTGGGAACACAACCCCGCACACACAGAGAAATTCAATTTTAGTGGTGAAATTCAGGGGGACAAGTGCACATCATGACTTTAATTATAAATAAAATAATTTTAGGAATCATTTGTGAACATTAAATGTATCTTTTTCTTTTTTTTTACCTGAGATCTTAATATTTCAGTTAGTATTGGTTTACTCTAATACAACATATGGCACAGCTGAGAAATATGCCAGAGAGTGAAAAGTGTGCCAACCAACCACTGGTCCCCCCTACATTTCCAAAAAGCATAGTTGCAAACAATGTTAGCAACTTACATAGTTGGAACCATGCAGTTGTGATGCAAGTGTTTCCAAAAAACTATACAGTAGTTCGACTGAACGTTCGCAAACACTGTCGTTAAATTGTGTAGTTCGAACTACAGCTCTTGACCCGTGGTTAGAAACTTAGTTCCAGATTCATGTGGATGTCTGAGACATCACCGCACCACTGCTGTCAGTTATTGGTGTCCAAATTAATCATTATAAATGTATTCCCCTTCCTGGTTGATATTTGACATTGTTAATTACCATAAAACCCTACCTATAATGGCCTTAAGAAAGAAATTAATGATTAAAAAGCCCACGTGCAGAAATGAGCATGCATGGTGAATTCACACACAATAATGGCGATGCAACTCCTCTGCTCAGTTAGCTAATAAAATGTAGCCTATTATATTAATATTCCTGTATTGTAGGGAAGGAATATGGTGAATGCTTTACATAGACCTAGTAACAGAGAATTAGAATGATAGGCTAACTATGCACTCTGAAGAATTAACTGATTCATTGAATTGATTAAACCCATTGTTACCAAGGTGCAACCTCTTGGTGTGAGACAGCATGCATCTCAGCCTACTGAGCCACAGAGAGCTGATGGCATTTTTTGTGTTTATTTGTAAATATCAGAAAAGACAACTGTTCAATGTAAATAAGTAAAGGCCTAAAAAAGTGAATCAAATAAAGACAGCAATTGTATGAGGTAAGCCTAAATGAATGAACAAATTCATATGCTAGATGACCTAGAAATTTGTAAAAAAAAAAAATGATTCATGGATGAAATAGAGGTATAAGGGGGGGGGGGGGGGGGGGGGGGGGGGGGGGGGGGGGGGGGGGGGATAGGGCAAGGTGAGCCAGTGGGGAAGTTGACCCACCACATATTTCTGGCCACGTATACACCATTTTGAATAAAGGTCAAAAAATGAAATGATGTCAAAAACAGAAAACAATGAACAAATGTATTCACCTGAAACCAAATGTGTGCAGTACTGATACATAGATACATATTATTGTGAAAGTCACTTCATGGTTTCAATGCAAAATACTGTAATGTGCAGGGAATCTCCTTCAATGTTGACATGCACATAATTGCTTGCTAATTACAACAGCTAGGCCATGTAATGAAGTCCTAGCATATTTCTGTTGGTCTGTGTGGCCTACTGTAGACAGTGTTGCATTCACAGAAGTCCAGGCTACTTGAGAGCATAACAGCATGTTTTTACACAGTGTGGTTTAGTGATGCAATCATAGCTTCAAGAGGTGTCCTGTAAAATGAAACATTTTTGCATTTCTTGTCTTTGCGAGTGAGCGAGAGTGGAGAAGTGAAATGGTGCATGTGTGTGTGTGTGTGTGTGTGTGTGTGTGTGTGTGCATGTGTGTGTGCAGCGTGACAGCACTGGCGGTGAGTATCCGCCCACACGCCACCGTTGAGGAGTAGAGCAACCCAATGCTCTTCCAGTCAGTTAAGATCCTTTGAAGGTTCACTCATGAATGTGCACCATTTTCACGATGCGCACATAGAGTACTGGCCGACGCAGAGAGAGAGAGAGAGAGACACACACACACACACACACACACACACACACACAAACATGCGCTGCCACGCACACACACACACACACACACAGGGAGAAATGCCCTCAATCAGACGCACATTGTGCATTTTTATTCACTTGAACACACAAGCATGAGTGTGTGAGCACATACACACACACACACACACACACACACACACACACACACACACACAGTTCATGGCCCATGGACAGTAGGCAGAAGCAAATGACAAATTCTCCCACTGACAAATTCAATTGTCAGTACAGTACATATTCTTGGAATGTAGATGCAGATGTCTGACATGCCTTACAATAATGGCAGACATAGCAAGAAAAGATGGATGATGGCAAAGGAACATCAAGGCCTTTATCTATGAAATTCATTCAGTGTTTGTCAAAGCACCCTTGAGAAAATCACACTTGTTCATAATTCGATTTTATAATTTACTGAAGCAGGAGAATGACAGAAGTAGGAAAACCCAGAGACCTTCGTCCTTTTTCAATGCAGTCCTCGGTTTGTGTATGTGGACCCATACTAATGAATTAAATGACATGCTCAGCCAGGAAACACAAGTTTCCCCCTCAGTCTCAGTTCTGATGTTATGCTGGGTATTTGCAGACAAGCCTCTTTAAGTGGCAGAAAACAGTTAAGTGGATGTTGTGCCTTAAAGCTTGACACATCCCACTGACAGTAAAGCCACATCTGACTGAGAATTATATTGACAGTAAAGTTAGTATTTTACCTCCATATAATTGACGAGACAAGAAGTGTTTGTGAGGTTGCGTTTATTTAACCATTCAAAAGAGGAAGGTTCTGGACACTGGAATCCAAATCCATTGTTTGGGAAAGCACAAAGCGGGGGAAACAGATATTTCTTCTACCCGAAGTTGCTTGTTATTATTCAGAAAAAAAAGTCAGCTCCATGATTGACATGCCTGTGTGTCAGCCATTTTGTTTCTTTAAATCGATTCATATCAGTGTGGATGGTCACAAGATAAAAAGGCCCATTCTGTTTGCAACATAAGACGTTGATTTCACAAGCTCACAAGTCATTCCTACTAAGTACTCGTTTCATTTAGGCCACTACACATTATTGGAAAGTGATCGTTGTTTTGTAGCCGCCCACACTGAGTTAACGCACAGCAGGAAGTGGGCTGAGATTGACAGCTGGCCTACCCATTCAGATTGATGAAAATAAATATTTTTTATTATTACATTTTTTTGAGTTTTCTTTTCATTAATTACCTTGAATGTGAATTGTTTTGTCTTGGTGTTTTAATAATTTGGTCTGTAGTAGGAGTGATGTCTGTGTGATTGCCTGTATTTCCATGTTGTGCTTGTATTCGTAGCGTAGAATGTTTGTAGAATGTCTGTAAATTCAGTTTTAATTTTGTAATTTGGAGTTTTTGGTTTATGTCTACATGTATTTTTAGTCAGTGATGTGGAGTCAGTGTAATTTTTAAATGCCCCAGTGTGAATTTCCTTGTGTTTTAGTGTCTTTGTCCACCCCAAGTCAGTCTAACATGTCTGTGTAGATAAGCCCGCTCCAGTCGCCATTCTGTATCAGTGTCTGTATGTTGGTGCCTATATGTATATATGTACATATGTATGCTTATGTGTATATATGTTTAGAATAATGTATAGCAAGAAAGCAAAAGATATACCTGAATCCACAAAGATAACTATAATAATAATATTCAGAACTTCCTCTCTTACATTTGTTGAGTAACGTTAGGCTACATCAGCCCAGCCTACATTGTTAAACTAAACTTGCACCGATTGTTCTGTCTGAGTGACTTTCTATCTTGTAATTCAGTCAATATGTATTAGTTTCAGATGTAACATGCTGTATGTATGAACCATCAGCAGAGGCAGAGATGTTAAACACATATCAACAGACAGTTCATAAAACTGATTTAACACGACTTCCATATGAACCACGATAATCATGAACTTCCATACGTACTGTATATTATGCACTGTCTGTATGCACATCAAATGTAGCTCATTTTATGATGCAATGTTTTATATTGCCATTCAGCATTTAAATCCAATAGGATTCAACATAGTAGACTGTAATGTTGAGTAGGAAACAATGCGCAGGCTTCTTTGGCATTGAGTCTGATATTATGACGATGCCGTGCATAGCAAATATGCAAGAAAATACTGATATTGAATGGCAACGAACAGAAGGGAGCTGTAATCTTGACATGACAAAGACAGAAATGGTGGGTAAATACGTTAACTAACACAGGACTAACACACAGGCCTTTACAATCATAGCACACAGACAAAAATGCTGAAATTTTTTTATACTTGCTACATGAGACACAGAAGTGAAACACAATCTACATTCTAAAATGGAACACTTTAACACAATTTCGCATTCACATTCTCTCAGTGCATTTACGCAGCATTCTGGGAACTAACTGACATCACACACACAAATGGATGTGCACTACCCCCTGCACGCTACAATATATAACCTATCAAAGCCTTAGTGAACACCGTCTCATACTGTAGGTGTGCTACTATAAGATGATGACCATATATTCGCCATGCTATCACATACAGTATATCCGGAAAAAGGCTGCAATTCAATGACTCAACAAATTCAGAAGTGGGTTCTCTTGTACTGGCTCTTACAAACGAGTGTGTCTAACATGATGCAAGAGTTCCCGGAGATCATGCAAGCAACATCTGTGGAAAGATTGCATGGTGCAGACGGCACACTTTTGCCAGTTAGATGCTCCACAGAAGCCAGGAAGAGCTGTAGAAGAGTGAGAAATGGATATGATCCCAGATCCGTCCTTTGCCAAATCAGCCATCGCCTTCGTGTTTCAACAAAGCATATTCTGGGCCCTACTTTTATAGGGCAACAAGCACCGTGTACGGGCTTCACACATCAGCAACCTGTGTGTGTGTGTGTGTGTGTGTGTGTGTGTGTGTGTGTGTGTGTGTGTGTGTGTGAGACAGAATAGATGGGGATACCTATATTTGTGTGTGTGTGTGTGTGTGTGTGAGAATAGGTGGGGATACTTATATTTGCTTATTTCACTGCACAAAGCAAGGCGTAAATTGGTTGAATAATTAGTGGATGTGGCAATGAAGTGATTCTTTATCAGCCAATTACAATGATTCCATTGCATTGCAATGACCCACCCATGTTTGCACTTAGAATCTTGCTCACCTAATGAAATTAGCAAAATCATTTTGCCAAGTTAATAAATTAGCTTTAGGTCATGCGTGGCGGACTTCGCTTGTTTCCTGGGCATCTAGGGCCCACTGTGTTTGTTACCTTCCCATGATCCTCTGGAGGGGATTATAGCGATGGGAGAACAGGTACTTGATTTTGCTTATTGAAGAAACTACAGTAACTGTGTTTGTATTGACCAATGGAAGTCAAGTAAAAACACCCTTGTTTGCTCGTTTATCCTCTTCCTCTCTCTGGTAGTCTGACTGAAATACATTGTGGAGACTCAGTTGTCTTCATTTGAGCAGGAGTGCAATTGGATGAGTCCTAATGTGGCTCATGTAATCATGATCCCACTCACTGATGATGGCGAGGGTGGGGCGCCAGTGGGGAGCGGAGGAAGAGTGCGGTGATGAATTATGGGAAATTGGAAACATTGCTCTGTGGCTGGGAGTGGTCAGGGCTGATATGTTATGAACAATGTTAAACATCCATCCATCTATCCATCCATCCATCTGATCCTTGGCACGTGCGAGGACTCAGTAACCTAGGAAACTGTCCACAGCGCAAGACTGGCCCCTTCAGAGTCAGCCACTAGCTGTGTGAATCACCCAACTTTGTTCAATCAAGTAAAATGTTTAAAAATACACCATATCTACGTTACTGTGATATGCTTTTGGAAAATAAAAGCCATAACATCGTTATTGAAAAAAAAAACAACAACAAAAAACGTATGCTTCATATACTTTCATCAACCCAAACCAAACAGAAACATGCACTGGTCTTTTCCTCCGTTTGCTATTTAGATTTCTTTCCTCTATTTCTGTCCGTAGACCTATCTGAAAGGGATGAGCTTCTCAGACGCCTTGCTGTTTTCCTTATCTTCCTTAGAAGGTGTGTCCTTGCATTTGGCTGGTGACTGGGATGTCATAACACAGATTATTCTTGTAATAATTTACTTGTCACTTGAATGCCATTTGTACATGTATTTTATGGGTTACCACAAAGCCTGCAGTATGCAGTAAACCTTTCTTAAACCCATAAATAAAACAATTAAAAGTCTCGTAAATGATAGCTTGACCTTGAGAGAAGAACACCAGCTTGACTGTGAATATGAAACTAGCTAACGTTCAGCTCACTAGCGTTCAGCTGACTAGCTGATGTACAGATCTGGATGACCTCAATTTTCATTCCGCAGCAATAGCAGAAGTAGCTCTTGAACAAATGTGGTTAGTGTTGCAAACACATGTACGTTGGATGTGAAACCGTGACAGACGACCGGAAGTACTCTTCCTCTTTCCTGTGTTGAACAACTTAGTACTGTAAAAGCAACACTTAAGATAAGATAAGATTACAAAAAATATCGTTATTTTCTGAAGCAAACCTCACAACCCTGTACTAACATTGAAAATGAGGGTCATAGCTGCACTCGTTCAGGTGTTGAAAAGACATTTGAAGTTTCAGATGTCGACCCTGAACGCAGAGAGTGGGGCTTAACAATAGAAAAGAACTGAGTTGTGTCAAGTGGTCTTCTTTGAACGCCTTGAACGTCTTTCATGCCTGAAATGGCACGTCATGTGTTGAGTAAATGTGGTCTCCTGTGTCAGCATGGAGGCCTCTTGACCTTTCAAAAAACTGGAACTGGGGGACACAGATGCAGATAGTCTCAGTGTAGATCCACCTAAAGCAGCTCAGTATAGCACTTCCCAGCCAAGGACTGATGGGAGTCGGGGGGGGGGGTGCGTGAGATACAGCAGCACATTGATAGATGTGAAAAGATTTAATTCACACTCGTCTGCAGCAGGTTTCACAGTATGTGTGTGTGTGTGTGTGTGTGTGTGTGTGTGTGTGAGTGTGTGTGTGTCTGACTGTGTGTGTGTGTGTGTGCCAATGTCTGGGCATGAGTGTGTGTGTTTATCTTTTCTGTTTGACATAGGAGGGGGAAGAAGACCTAAGAGGCAGGCAGAAGCTGCTGCTTCCCCAAGCTATTAACAACTTCTCCTGTTTCAATTGAACCATAAGATGCCACTGAATCGCACGGGTAACCTCACGGTGACTCATCACTATATACCTAATGAGCTGATTTTTGTTCGGATCATGAATTTTCATTTCACATGTTTTTTTTTTTTTTCTTTTACAGCAAATTCCCAAACCTGAGTCCGGCTTTCTTGTTTTGTGCCTTACCTTTTAGAGGACCGCTGAATGGGCTGCTTTAACAAAGCGAGAGCAGAAGGTGTGATGAGAAGAAATTAAGTTACCATATACTGACTCCATTAGCTTCCATTTGCACAGTAGGGAGGTAGAACACATAATGACATTTGAGGCCCAGTGCTTAAAGCACTCCTCTGTCTCGTGTGAGGGTGAGGAGAGGACGCTGTTTTGTGTACTACATCTTGACATCATCAGCATGAGACAATGCTCCTGAGATAGAAGCTGACTGGATTGAGTCTGGTCCTTATGTGAGGTGTAAAATGCTGGATGTGAACCATATGAGGGCAGAAGGCATTAGAAAATCATCTGCAGAATGGGGGAATCATGTCGTTTTTATTTAGTGTTTCTTACAGTTTTGTAGATCTAACAGCTGTTAAAAAAACGTATGTAACGTACTGTATGTTACACAAAGAGTGTTGGCTAATATGATCTAGTCACCGTTCCTGCAGAGTTACATCATTTTGGTTGTTGTGTACCCTTAAATACATAAAGCACCACAGCTGATCTCTAAACTGAACAAAGCTGATGATTTGTATTTTACCAGCAAGTGAATTTGCCATTTAGGGTAAATAGCATTTATTACTGTGCTTACTTTGGACAATGGAAACTTAATTTGCTTCATTTGATTTTTGCATTATGTACTGGTACTGCTGATTGCACAACACTCAATCCATTTATACCAGAGTGAAATAACTGCCTTTAAGAACACTCATGCTAGGATTAACACTAACATTCTGTAAATGTATAAACACATTTGTGAAGAATCATGTAATTTAAATGAATCATAATACTACCAATATAAATACAGGTAATTATACTGATGATATGTATACACAAAATCCCTCCCTTCAACCATTTAGCAAAGATGTGACCCCGGCCTCTGTAATCCTTTAAAACCTTTTATAAATGTCAGCAGTTAAATCCTTTTTAATCTCTGGGAACACAGTGAATATGGACTAACATATTTTTTTAAATTGTGGACTTGGGAGGACTTGTGTACAAACATATGTTTAATCCCTATTTATGCAGAGAACATGCTAAACATACAATGCAATCCAGCCCCACCACAGAGACCCAGATATGACTACATGACTCACCATATGCACCCTGGCAGACATGTTTGGTAGTTTAATCTCATTGGTGGTAGATGATACATATCTACTGCTTAGACACCTGTTTTAAATAAAAGTTGAGATTTTTTTTTTTGGTCATTGTATTGTGACTGGGTTTTTTTTTGTAATACTGTTATGCAAGACCAATTGGTCTGACAGAACCAATTAAATTTGAGCAAGAATGTCAGGAAGCAATTGTGTGTACTTACCCGTGGACACATGGTTTACCCACTTGAACTCTGAGACCTAAAATAACTATTTCCCTCTTTCTTCCTCTTTGTTTTTCATTTTGCCAAGCAATTACAAGGTACAATTAACCATTAAACAGGTTTCCTGGTCACGGCACCATGTAGGAGAACCACCCGATGAAGCAGTGCAAGCGAAATCCCTTTTGGAGATGCTGTGAGGGCCTTTGGCTGACAGAGAATATCCACAACATGGTTCTGAATATGGAAGCACTCTGCCAGAACAGCTCAAGCATTTAAAAATTTCATGCTACTAAATAATGACAGCAATGAAAATACAGGTCCTTGGAAGAAGGGTCAGGAACTGATGTCATGTTGCTGTAATGAATTATAGAGAAGCAGCAGAAATTCACGATGTAGTGATCCAAAGTTGAGGTGAAGTTCCAGACAACAAAGAAAACATGTAATGTTGGGCCACTGGCTATTTATATGTCTGCAGAGAATGTCACTGCCTTATATGCCTTTTTGTTTTGTTCTGTGAATGCCACAGAAGTGAATACCTCAAAGTCACTCTGGAGTTCCCCAAAGTTCAGTTTTTGGTCCTCTTCTCTTTTATACTGTATACACAAAATAAACACCATCTTGCTTGGAAAAGGACCTCTTTTGAGAATTCAGAGCACAGTAGCCATGCCTTCCAAAAAGATTACTGAAGGATGATGTCTGGTCCAATCAACCTACTGTTTTATCTGGCAACTCACCATGGTGGAAGGACTTTCACAGCTCCATACACTTTGCTGGCCTGTTCCAGTGTTCAAAAACAGCTGAACACCCAACTCTTGGAGAACACACACATTTCACACATTTTCAACCTCTGAACACCCAACCTTTAGCGATTGCATACACCCTTGACATATTTTCAATCTCTAACGTCCCTTTCTTAAATAAACTTAAATCTTCAATCTCTAATCTTTTTCTTCCATTTTTTTTTTGTTACTTGGCTCCTCTTCTGCACTTCATTGACCCGCCACTGGCATTTGTGAAACATGAGCTTTAATTTAATCTGTAGACACTTTGCTTTCTATGTCCTTGATTGGCTTTTTACTGGTATTTTACCTCACTTAGTTATTTTTAAGTTATTTAAGTTTAAGTTATTTTACAATAAATGAAAATGTAAATGTAAATAGTCTAATACTATATGCAGCCTGCATCTATGTTAAAACCTTTCTGCAACACACGTCAAGCAAAATAGTAAAACATGCTATGTCAGGCTACCTTTCCCACATCCCTGACGGGCCACCTTTTTGTTGAGACAGTACTTGTGATTAAAAGCCGTTTCACAACATGTCTGGAGATGCGCTGTCTTCCTCCCTCTCTAGACTCTTCCTGTGTACTCTGGTGTTCCCGCCCAGCCTCATCAGCGCTATAAATAAAAGAATAGTGTGGTTGCTGTGGATGCCAGTATGTGTCTAAAGTGATCTCAGAAGACAAACTTCTTTTCTCTGTTTTTTTTCTTTCTTCTTTTCTCTCTTCTTCTCTCTATCCCATCCACCATCCATCCTCCACTATCTGTCCTACTTGGAGGGGGGGTGGGGTGGTGGGTGGCGCTGTTGAGTGCCGGAGGCTTCAGGAAAGCCTACACAGCCTCAGAGCTCTGTGGAGCAGAAGGAGAAGGCACTTTGGGGTCCAGGACACTTAAGAGCACTAGCGCTGAATAATGCAGAGAGCCAAGAGAAAGGGAGTGACAAAGAGAAGAGAGGAAGAGAGTAGAGAGAAGAGGAGGAGGAGGATAAGAGGAGGGAAATGAGAGGTGGGGGGGCAGACAAGAGAAGAGGAGATGAGGAGAGGGAGAAATTGTGGAAAGGGTTGGGGGGGGGGGGGGGGGGGGAGCTGGCTGAGGCCTACAACGCGTCTATACAAGATCTTTCAGAACAAACGCTCATACAGGAGACACTGCTGAATGGGAATAAACTAGGTGGGGGAGACCAGGGGAGAGAGAGGATCAGACAGAGTGAGGCAAGGACAGGATAAGGAGCCTTTAATACCTTATCCTTTGTATGACTGCTTTAGCAAAACAAATCCCTTATTTGTCATGCCAATACCCCACTTTGAATTTAATTGAAAAATTGGCAGGAGACACACAGAAGAGAAAAATAGAACATTAAAGGTAGTTCAAGAAAGAGAGAGAGAAGGACTGGAGACAGACAAAAAAGGAAGGGGGATTGAGAGAGAGAGAGGAAGAACATGTGTGATAGAGAGAGAGAAACATGACACAGAGAAAAGGGTGAGGATGGATAGAGATAGAGGGAACACAAGAGAGAGGAGGGGGACACTGGGAACAGACAGAAATGAGGATAGAAAAAGAGCAGGACACAGCGAGAGAGACAGAGAGAGAGAGGGAGAGAGAGATCGATAGAATGAGAGAGAGAGAGAATGAGAGAGACAGGGAGAGAGAGAATGAGAGAGAGAGAGAGAGAATGAGAGAGACAGGGAGAGAGACAGGGAGAGAGAGAGAGAATGAGAGAGAGAGAGAGAAAGAATGAGAGAGACAGGGAGGGAGAGAGATATGTTGTGTACTCCTTTGGCTGATTGCACAGCGCATTCATTGCATGTATTTGATCACAAATCATCCATCAGCCACTGAGCGCTGAGAGCAGCAATTCTGCCAGAATGATTTTCCATAATAAATAAATAAATGCACAAGGAAACAGACTGCGAGGGGAAGGTGCTGCAGACCTCTTGTACAACATGAGGATCTACATGTCTTATTGACCCGCTGTGACCCATAATGACACATTAAATGGAGTCCATTAGTGGCTAATAGACCAAAAACTCACAGTAAGTATATGATGGTAATATTGGAAAGGGTCCAGAACTCAATTCAATAGTCAATCAGTCCTTAAGATGAATACAGAACACATATTGGTTGTATGAAAAAATCTAACCCTACAGTAATGGCTTAATTAGCTGATGTTGCAGTTTTAAATCAGTGTTTGGAACACTTCTACTTACATGTGTCCAGGATGCAGTTGAATAGACAGCTAAAGTTATGTGGTATGTGAATTTAATGGAATAGTTAGTTTGATAAAATCTGAAATGGAATGGGAAAATAAAATTCCCAAATGCAACTTCTCATTATTCACAAATCTTTTTAGGCGTGGCGGCGGCGGTTAGTGATCCACCCTGCCAACTTCACAGTTTCAAGTGTTATAGGCAGAATATGTGCGCGGGGGAATGGGGCGTGGCGGCGGTTACAAACATGAAAAAAAGTACGGGACTGTAACGGGACTGTAAAATGTTTGGGAACCACTGCCTTACGCCACTGACTAGGGCCCGTCATAATAGCCTGCACCTGGGCCTGTCCTAACTACGTTACGCCACTGCTGCAGACTGTCTATAATGGCAGATGTTGGTGGAGTCAGTGGTCAGACTGTAGACCTTGGGGTGATGGATTGGACAGTACGGGGCGAAAACAATTACATCAATCAATCAAAGGCTCATCCAATCATGCTTATGCTCCCCAAAGGAGTTGTCCAATCAGGCCTCAATGTGAAAGGCCTCTGCTAATTTGACTGGCATCCAAGCTGGGTTGCAGGCGTGGAGTGAGCGAGAGAACGCGCAAGAGAGTGTGAGAGAGAGATAGAGAGAGAGATCGAGAGAGAAAGAGAGAGAGAGTCAGTAGGCCTTTTCATGAAAGCTGTTCAAGGTGGAAATATCCATCTGCGACTTCAATTCCTTTAGAGCCAAATGTAAACACAACTAGTCGTATCTCATAACGGTACGTTTTTTTTGTATCATAGTTGATACATCAGGCCTTTATGGCAATTTATTGACCAAATTTTTTTATTTTACAAGAAAAAACAAATATTGTTAATTCCATTTGCAACATTTTTTAATTTCATGTGGGTCGGTTGTTTTTTTCTTTGAACAAGAACCTTTTTCCAACCTTTTCATTTCGCCTTGTCATAAGCAATTTTTTTTTTGTTTGTTATAGCGCCCCTAGTGGTCAAATGATGCAACATTTTTGCACCGCCTCAGGAAGGGGTCCTAAGTCCATTTACCAAGTTTTATGTCATCAAAGTGTTACTGTGACATGATATTTCTTTTAGCATCATGGATGTAATACAAAGACAATGGAGGAATTTACAGATTTCGAAATCAAACTTTATTTGTACGGCGCATTTAATACCAGGAGGTAACACAATGCGCCTCACAGAAGGAAAATGGGGGGGGGGGGGGTTACAAACACTTGTAAAGAGACACAGATTTTCCAGAGAAAAAAACCCAGGAAATTACGTACTAACAACACATTTATTTACAGTTTATTATCTTAAACACTTGTGTATCATTTTACTTCAAACTAAAGTATGAAATATTACATAATTATAACTATAAGTTGTTTCAAGACAGCCAATTTTTATATTCTATTTACTAGGTATCTTCCAGCTGGGTATCTGTCTCTTCATGCATCTTCTCACGGTTTTTAAGCATTATATAGTCAAGGTCAGTTAGGCTCTGTTAGTTTCATAGCCATATGGATAACGATTTCAATTTGATTAAATGACGCACCTCACTGAAGCCAGGAGATATATTATTTTCTCAGAGTTTCTGAGTTGGAGCTCAGAATTCAAGTGTCATTCTAGTGCAATTTTCCGAATTGGAATTTTCAGAGTTCTGAGTGGTTTTATGTAGCATTATGTCAACCGTCACGCCTCTGATTCCGGAAAGCCGGCATGCTATCTGAAAGCACACACCTGAGCTACCTCTGTTTAGTTCAGTGTAAACAAGCAAAAGCGGCTTAGTAATAAGGACTCTTCGTAACGGCAGTATTATCGAAAGGGATCTCCTGTTTAAAAAGGGCTGGTGGTCAGAGTAGTGACTGCTCTACCAGTGTCTACCAGAGTCATCAAACGGACACTCCTGCCTGTGATCAGCCAGTCCACAGCAGAGGGCAGCTGCGCTCAGCCAAGACACTGATCCACTCAGTCTGCAGACATCAGTCAAGCCAAGTCATTAGAGGCTCTCTACTTTGATGTGCGGTTTTGGAGGCAACAGGCCAACACTACAAGCAGATTCATTGCAGGATGACAGCAGTCAGCTCAGTCTATCGTCACTTTACCTGCACTGCCACTGACTGACAATGAGCTGAAGTGTTGTTGGAGAGAGGCTGCTTAAAAAGAGAGCTTGATGTTTTTTATATTTTCAGAAGAAAGGTCCAGTAATAAACTGCTCAAAATGGCGTTGAATAATGCATTAGGCCTGTCCAGATGTCAGGATGCATCTGGGGAAAGAGAAAAAAGAGTCATGAAATGAAACATCACATATGGATGCAAACACTAACTACCTTAATTAAATGTTTTAAATACTGGACGAATGAATTGACAGACAAATGCATTCGTCAGAGAGACAGACACACAAACAGACACACATATACAGTACACATGAACATAGAGATTACCAGGATCCTTTGCTTTGGTATGGGAATCTATTTATAATAATAATAGATCAACCGGGCTGACGCAGTCTGATGTAGAAATGTCTTATATTTATCAGAGGCGATGTCTCTCTTTACAGCTTTCCTCACCATGTGGGGCCTAAGGAACTTGCCTCTCAATGAATGACTTGTTCTGGATTCCAGGCGATTAATTGGAGGGATATCGCTGCTAATTGGGTGAAAGGATGAGGAGATGAGTGCCATGACAGATGTTTGCCAAGGTAAAATAGGCACACTGCGCTCTGTGTTTGCTAATGCTCCGACAAAAAAGAAGAAGAAGAAGACGAAGAAGAAGAAAAAAAAAACAACCCATGCTTTAAATAGACACGGCACCTCGTGAGACAGCGCGTCTGAAAGCCAAACTCATCCTGTAATGTGCCAGTGTGAGATCAGCCGCTGCAGGATGCCCATCTGACCAGCGGGCACACAGCTCCAGTGCCCAAGGGTGAACGCAATTACTGCCCTCCACTCTCTGCTCGGCCTGACAGAGCGTTGGCAAACCAAGTCACCACAAAACGACAACGCTGTCACATACCTGAGCAAGAGCTAGTATTGAAAAACCAAGGATGTAGCCGGACTAATTTGGCATGGGTCGGCCATTTTGATTTTGCCAGACAGGAATTGCATCATCGGATGTAGGAATGCCTACTTCAAGATTTTGGAGGAAACTTCTTATGACTTCAACCGTAGAAGCATCACACATAAAGGCATGGATTAAAAACACGATGTAAAACCAATCAGATTAACACTATTCTGGCTGCAGAAGCATGTAGCATGCGTTCATTCTCAGACAGATTACCTAGTGGTGCAATCACAGTGATGCAGACTCTCTGATAGCAGAGACACTCTGTTGTCATGTGTCTTGGGGGTTAGAGGGGACAGAACCAGACATTTTAATCTCTCTCATCCAGCGGTCAGCCGCCACTGACATAGTAAAACCCTACTTTAATCTCCCTACTTTACTTTCAAACTGAAAAAGGTGACTCTCAAAAGGCTGGTAGGTTTTTAATATCTCCCCTCACCTCTCGAGAGAAGCATGACACACTGACATTACTCGTCCCTTTGGTGAGCTCTGTGTCTTTTTTTCCCTTCCTGTACCTGTCTCTTTTTATCTTCTGTCTCTTTAGTCTCTCTCTGACACACACACTGGGACCGACTCTCAGGGCATAAATGTGCTGTTTGCATGCTGACACAACTGGTGAGCATCCCAGTTCCTAAAGGGAATGTCAGCAAGTAAGACGGCTAGCTATCTGTCTAATTTAGACACAGACATGCAGAGCTTGCCCATGCCTGGCACATTAAAGCAACATTACGTGGGTTTGAACTTTTTTTGTTAAGGTATGTTTTCTTTAGGTAACTACTTTGTATAACATACTCAAATTAACTGTGATAATACATGATCATGTGAAGACGAGATAAAGATGTTTGTTACAACCCATCCAGGGTATGATGTTATGGGCTTCAGGTCAGAAACTCCATAAAACAGTAAGAATAGCTTTTTAAGCACGACATAATGTGTTGCCAAAATACATCAGTTAGTTCGTTAGCTTTTATCACTGCCAAGGCAAATTGATCAGTTTGCATGCTAATTCACCTCGTTAGCAATCTGTAATGATGCTTTAACCACACACACACACGCACACACACACACACACACACACACACACACACACACACACACACACACACACACACACACACACACACACACTCTCCCTCCCTCTTTTGTCTCATTTTAATTCTTCATCAAATTTTCATACCATTCTGAAGTTCTATCTCACTCAAGCTCTTGTTTGACCTCTTCACCACTGACATACATCTGTGTTTTTTTCTTCTTCTTCTTTTATTTTTTTAAGAAAGGCACAACTTGGCCTACCTCTAACAACAGCAAAATGAATTATTTACTGTCCAGCCCCCGTCTGCTCTAGATGAATGGTTGTGTAGAGTACGCTAGGCCAGCAGCTCCATGGGTGTGCTTCAGCATACGGTAGAGCTACAGTTGGAATGATGGTTCATGGCCGGATCCAGCGGCTCAGCAGCTCCAGAGCAGCTTTTAACATTACTAATAACGAGATTGCGCTTCTCTCGGCCATCCTGGCTGCCGTAAACGCACCACTAAATCCCCATTTCTGCTCTTTCCAGGATTTCCTCTTTAGTTGACAAGCAGAGTGATGGGATTACATGATTTATGGCCAGTGCTTATGAATGCTGAGCCAGACTGGAAAGCTTTTTATCTTTATTTGATTAGGTCCAATGAAAATCTGCTACTTTGCCCTGTGACACGCGCGCCACAAGTGCCGTGAAATCTGCGTTTAGATACAGCGTGACACGTTGGCTTCTGTGCGCAGATGCTGACTCTCATGTCCAGTGGCTTTACAACAATATTCCACCTTCTGTGAGAGGACAATATTTTATGTCATATACTCCTATTTTCGTCTATTGTCATTTTAATCCCAATTTGTAATGTTTATATATGCAAACGTCTGATTTGACAGCTATTGCACTAATATATGTACTTATAATAGTATGTGTGTTTTACAGTAACAGGATTCTTTTGACAATATTACAAATTAATCATGGCCTACATCTGTGTTCACAGCTGAGTATGATGCACAAAATCAGTCCCTGAGTACATCAGTACATGAGGATGCCTCAGAATAACTTGGACAGAGCAGGATAGATAGGAGCTTTCTGATTGAACACAGTGGTGCAAGGCAGCTCATCAATATGGCCTAATAAACGCAAGAATGTAAAACAAGCAGTGCCATTTCAAATTGGGTTTAAACTGACATGCATTTAGTGTATAAACTTTTATGAACTACAAAGTCTAAAATCATCAGTATCTCTGTGAAGTTTCTGAGCAAAGCAGAAGAGGCAGAGAGTGTCTGAATGGACACACTTATGCAAATCAGACCTCAAGGTCCCCTTGTAAAAGCCTTTGTTGTCTGGAGTGAAGGTCCCCTCGATTGTCCTGCATATGTAAATGCTGGCCAACGAGTTTATGTACCGTCTTTGACCTGTAATGGCTCTTGTGATTTCCATGCAACCCTTCTAAGGCAGATTAATGCTTTGTTTGTGTCATATACATTATATATATTTGTGCACTCTCCACACCAGCAGCACAAGATCACTTTTCACTTTTCACTTTCCTCCTGGACACCGACACTGTCAAAATCATTGCACTCTGTACAATAGGGTCAGACCCTTTCCTGTATCTGGAAACACTCTGTGTGAATATGTTCTCCCTATGTGTATGTATATGTGATTTATGTATGTATGTCGGTGAGGTGTATAAGGGTATAAGTGTATTTGTGTATGTGTATAAGCTACTGGATGACCTAAATTTCCCTCGGGATTAATAAAGTATCCATCTATCATCTATCTATCTATCTATCTAATGCTTTGTTTGTGTCATATGTGTCGCCCTGGTTACAAGGACCTGTGTCAGTCATCCACTAGAGGGTGCTAATGTCCCTTGAAATCAAGCAGAAAAAAAAGCGTCTCGTGCTTGTTTGAATCGGTCCCTTGCTAATTGCCTTCAGCATGAGGAATTAGTCTTCTCCAAGTCTGGAATTAGAAGATTAATGCGTTGTCACTTCATTACAAGGCCTCCCTTGATCTTCACTTCAGGTGACCCAGAACATTCTTTAAGTGGATCTTTCAGGTTATAACAATGAAGCCTACCCTGTGCTCAAGCATAATCTATTTGAAACAGGGAGGACACTGATATTTTACACATGATAACACCTTCAGGACGCACAACTCTCTCTACCTCTCACAGACTCCCCTCTTAATTAAGGTAATAGACTTTTCTGATTGACCTCCTAACCTGGAAATGGTTCACAGACCACAATGGTTCACAGACTTTCACTTCCAGCAGTTTGCATGGGAGTTCAGGAGGTTTTGCTCACAGTTCAGCTGTTTAAATACTGAGGGCCAGGAATCAACCCAAACCTGATGGGGTTTGAACACCGGCATTAAACATGAATAGAATCCAAAAGTTTCAGGAATGTTTCAGGATCAACATGTGGTACGTATGTGGTAATGCACACAATTGGCAGATGTGAATCTATTCCATCATGTTGCTCAAGAGAAACTATTTAGCTTATTGGAGTTTATTGTACATGGTTCGAATACAATGTTGATGGATGACCAAGTGCTAAGTTATACACGTATGACACACCTCATGTAATCTATTTTAGTTTCATGTTTATTTTAACATGACAGTGACGGGCCAGATTTGGACACAGTAGAGGTTGTGTGTGTACTGAGCAAGTAAAGAAGATGCTTTTGAAACATAGCTGGTTATTTATAAGGAGCTACGCCTTAGAGCCTGTTACTGCTGTCAACTCAACTCAGTCTGTTCTGAGGGCAACAAAATATTAAATCAAAGTGACATGGAGAAACAAGAAGGGAAGAGACTCACACACATATGTTCACACTCCCTCTCTCTCTCTCTCTCTCTCTCTCTCTCTCTCTCTCTCCCCCACACGTGCGCGCACACACACACACACACACACACACACACACACACACACACACACACACACATACACACACACACACACACACACACAGAACATACATACACATACCTCTTTCACACACAAACATGCAGACACACACACACACGCACGCACACACACACACACACACACACACACACACACACACACACACACACACTCTCTCTCTCTCTCTCTCTCTCTCTGTCTTTCTCTTTATCTCTCTCTCTTTACACAGAAGAAAACACACACACACACACACACAGCGAGGAGTGTTCACTCAAATAAACACAGAGATCTGCATAAAACACCCTCTCTTTCAGTTGAGGGCTGGTGTGGGTTCATTGTGTGGTTGGGGGTAACAGTAAGGTATTATTCTAGGCTTTGTGATTTGCCGTATTGTTCCCACCACGGGCCCTTTTGTTGCGCCGCGGTGGGCATGGTGATGGTGCAGGGGGGCCCGGTTTATGCTGACGCTGGGCTGTGGGCATGACACGGGCTGA
Source organism: Clupea harengus (assembly GCF_900700415.2). Classification (NCBI taxonomy): domain Eukaryota; kingdom Metazoa; phylum Chordata; class Actinopteri; order Clupeiformes; family Clupeidae; genus Clupea; species Clupea harengus. Next base: position 19,903,949 of record NC_045154.1, read on the forward strand.
TATGACCAGATGAGATACCCACAGAGGCAGCGTGACACAGAGAGGAAGAGAGAGAGAGACAGGAAGAGAAAGAGAGATAGAGAGAGAGAGAGAGAGAGAGAGAGAGAGGAAGAGAACGAGAGAGGGGCAAAGAAGAAATCGAGGAGTGCTCGTAAAGCAGCAGAAGGCCCCCCCCCATAATGGACTAGGATCCGTGAAGTCAATGCACAGACTCTCACACCACCACCACCATCATCACCAGCATCGTCCATCTGCCAACCATCACCACGACCGAGAGCGACCCTCCCCCGGCAGCCAGCACAAGCATGCAGGAGTCTCCCGGCTCGATAGGTGTGGACGGAGGATACGCCAGCAACGTCCCTGCCTTTCTCACCAAGCTCTGGACCCTGGTGGAGGACCCCGACACCAATCACTTGATCTGCTGGAGTGCGGTAAGCGAGGCACCTTACTCTCTCCTTCCCTGCCAGGTTTGTCTAATGATAGGCCTGACCTGATTTTTAACTTGAACTGGTTTCACATAGTTAGAGGTTGGTCCACAAATGATGTTTCAGCATTGTGTGTCGGATTGAAATAAGGATCTAAGATGGAGGTCAAATGTATGTTTTATTAATATTTATATTCATATTTAATGCTTCTTAGAGGACATCTGATAAACATCTAGTTATGTAG